>NC_052067.1:167212029-167356445 GCF_015852505.1 Tachyglossus aculeatus | reverse complement strand
CCCCAGCGCTTAGCACAGTGCTTGGCACATAGTAAGCACTTAACAAATGCCTTTACAATTATTATTATTATTATTATTATTATTATTATTTTATTATTATTCTCTAGACCTCAGTGCCCTCATCTGTAAAATGGGGATTGAGACTGTGAGCCCCAAGTGGGACAGGGACTGTGTCCAACACGATTTGCATGTATCCACCTCAGTGCTTAGTAGAATATGTTGCCAACTTGTACTTCCCAAGCGCTTAGTACAGTGCTCTGCACACAGTAAGTGCTCAATAAATATGATTGAATGAATGAATGAATAGAACAGTGCCTTGCAGAAAGTAAGAGCTTAACATATACCACAGTTATTATTATTACATTACTATTATTATTAAGTGATCAATAAGTACCATCAATTGATTGATTCATCCATGCAGTACTGTCTGCTCATTGTGGGCAAGGAATGTGTCTGTTTAATGTTATATTATACTTTGCCAAGCACTTAGTTCTGTGCTCTGCGCACAATAAGTGTTCAATAACCAAGCACTTAGTACAGTGCTCTGTGCACAGTAAGTGCTAAAAAATTACAACTGAATGAATGAATGAACGAATTTGACTGGCTATATAAATGAATGAATGAGTCCTCACCTCTTCAGCACCCCTCTCTTCCCCCAGAACTCATGGAAATACCTTTAAGCTCTCACTTCTCCCTTGAAATTAATTTTAGCGTCTTGTCCTCCTTGTTAGATTGTAAGCTCATTGTGGACAGGAATCAGATCGTAGTTTCCCAAGCCCTTAGCCTAGTGCTCTGACCAGAATAAGTGCTCAACAAATACAACCAACTGTTTGGGGCGACTCCACACGACCGCATGGCCCAGTGGATACAGCGTATGATTCCGGATCAAAAGATTTGAGGGTTCAAATCTCTTCGCGGTTGCAATTTTTCCCCCTCCAGCCTTTAGAACAGTGCTTGGTACAAAGTAAGCGCTTAACAAATACCATGATTATAATAAACTGTTGGTTTTTTAATGGCATTTATTAAGTGCTTACTGTGTGCAAAGCACTGTTCTAAGTGCTGGGGAGGTTACAAGGTGATCAGGTTGTCCCACAGGGGGCTCACAGTCAATCCCCATTTTACAGATGAGGGAACTGAGGCCCAGAGAAGTTAAGTGACTTGCCCAAAGTCACACAGCTGACAATTGGCAGAGCCGGGATTTGAACCCTTGACCACTGATTCCAAAGCCCATGCTCTTTCCATTGAGCCTCGCTGCTTCTCTAACATTGTTCCATTTTCCTTCATGCCCATAGGCTGTCTTGATGTGGAGAGTAGCCAGATTTGGGGTGCGAATTTTACCATCCTTCCTTGGATCCAGGAAATTTTGAACAATGGTATGTGCAGCACGGAGAAAGGATGGGACGAGAAGGGATTGAGGAACTGGGACTGTGTACAACCGGATTATTTTTATCTACTTCAGTGAGTCAATCATATTTATTGAGCGCTTACTGTGTACAGAGCACTATACTAAGAGCTTGGGACAGTACAATAGAACAATAAACAGACACATTCCCTGCTCAGAACAACCACACAGGCTAGAGGGGTAGACAGATATTAATATCAATAAAATTACAGATGTGGACGTAAGTGCTGTGGGTCTGGGAGAGGGGATGAATCAAGGGAGAAAGTCCAGGTGACACAGAAGGGAGTGTAAGAAAAGGAGAAGAGGCTTAGTTAGAGAAGTCTCTTGGAGGGGACGTGCCTTCAATAAGGCTTTGAAGGAGGGGAAATTAATAGACAGTCAAAAAAGAGGAGGAAGGGCGTTCCAAGCCAGAGGCAGGATGTGGGCGAGAGGTCGGCGGCGAGATAGATGAGATCAAGGTACAGTGGGAAGGTTAGCAGTGCAGAGTACTGTGAGTAGGACATAGTCACTGCCTAATCCTTAATCATTATTATCATTATTATTATTATTATTGTTATGGCTGTGAAACATGGTGAGTATACCAGGTGAGTTGGAGAACTGGTGAAGCTGAGGCTGTTGGGTAGGCAGACAACATTCATTCTTTCAATGATTAGTATCTACCACATGTAAGATGCTTTAATAATAACCATAATAGTAATAACAATGATGATAACAACAATAATAATAATAATAATAATAATAATGGTAATGATGGTGTTTGTTAAGCATTTACAATCAATCAATCGTATTTATTGAGCGCTTACTATGTGCAGAGCAATGTGCCAAGCACTGTTCTAAGCTCTGGAGTAGATACAAGGTAATCAGGTTGTCCCACATGGGGCTTACAGCCTTAATCCCCATTTTCCAAATGAGGTCTGTGAGGCCCAGAGAAGCTAAGTGACTTGGCTACAGTCACACGGTTGACAAGTGGCGGAGCTGGGATTAGAACCCACAACCTCTGACTCCCAAGGCCGGGATCTTGCCACTAGGGATTTGTTCATCACTTACTATGTGCCAAGCATTGAGATAGATGTCTGTCTCCCCCTTCTAGACTGTGAGCGCGCTGTTTGGTAGGGACCGTCTCCATGTGTTGCCGACTTGTACTTCCCAAGCGCTTAGTACAGTGCTCTGCATACAGTAAGTGCTCAATGAATGAATGAATGAATGAATACAAGATAATCAGGTCCCACATGGGGCTCACAGTCTAAGTAGGAGGGAGAACAGGGATTGAATCCCCAATTTGCTGATGAGGGAACAGAAATCCAGAGGAGTAAAAGTGTAACCCAAATCACATAGCAGACAAGGGGCAGAGCCAGGATTAGAACCCAGATCTACTGACTCACAGGCCTGAACTCTTTCCACCAGACCACCCTGCTTTTAAATCAGAAGGACCCGGGTTCTAACCCCGGCTCCGCCACACGTCTGCTGGGTGACCTGGGGCAAGTTTTAGTACAGTGCTCTGCACACAGTAAGTGCTCAATAAATACGATTGAATGAAGTCGCTTCACTCCTCTGGGCCTCAGTGACCTCATCTGGAAAATGGAGATTAAGAGTGTGAGCCCCATGTGGGATGGGGACTGTGTCCAATCTGTTAAACTTGTATCTACCCCAGCGCTTAGAACAGTGCTGCATTCATTCAATCGTATTTATTGAGCGCTTACTGTGTGCAGAGCACTGTACTAAGCACTTGGGAAGTACAAGTTGGAACGTATAGAGACGGTCCCTACGTACAAGTTGAAACGTATAGAGACGGTCCCTACCCAACAGTGGACTCACAGTCTGGAAAGGGGAGACAGACAACAAAGACATATTAACAAAATAAAATAAATAGAAAAAATATGTACAAGTAGAATAAATAGAGTAATAAATATGTACAAACATATATACATATATACAGGTGCGGTGGGGAGGGGAAGGAGGTAAGGCGTGGGGGATGGGGAGGGGGAGGAGGGGGAGAGGAAGGGGGAGCTCAGTCTGGGAGTGCTTGCCACGTACTAAGCGCTTAGCTAGGACCTTAACTTTTATTATTATTATTATTATTATTATTATTATTATTTATATGGCATTTATTAAGCACTTACTATGTTCCAAGCACTGTTCTATGTGCTGGGGAGCTTACTAGGTGATCAGGTTGTCCCACGTGGGACTCACAGTCTAAATCCCCATTTTACAGATGAGGTAACTGAGGCCCAGAGAAGTTAAGTGACTTACCAAAGTCACCCAGCTGACAAGTGGCAGTGCGGGATTTGAACTCATGACCTCTGACTCCAAAGCCCGTGCTGTTTCCACTGAGCCACGCTGCTTCTCTCACATGGATTAATTGTGATCTATGCAATGGGGAAGATAACAATAATGGGCCAATAATACCCACATGTCTGCTGTGTGACCTTGGGCAAGTCACTTCACTTCCCTGGGCCTCAGAGACCTCATCTGGAAAATGGGGGTTAAGAATGTGAGCCCCATTTGGGGCAGGGTCTGTACCAACTTATCAGTGGAGGAGGAAGCAGGCGCAGGATGGTGACAGGGTACATGAACAAAGAACAGCGTCAGTGTGAGTGCTTAGAACAGTGCTTTGCACATAGTAAGCGCTTAATAAATGCCATTATTATTATAATAAATATAAAGGAACGAATGAGGGGAAATCAATGCTGGATGCGCCATCCTGGGGAGTAGCCTCCCCTTTTCAGGATGATGCGAGTCAGGGGTTGGATCTGCTATCAGATAATCTCTAACATCTGCTCTCCCTGAGGTGCCGATGATTGTCAGATGTGATTCCGCTCCCTTCCCCTTTGGCCACCATCATAAAGTCTTGCACCCCCCAATCTTGACGAACAGAGAGGAAAATCAAAAACGTTGTTACCGAGATTTAGACAAGCTCATCGCAGCTGTAGTAGAGTCAGATAAATTCATTTCTACATGCGATATCAATGCCAGAATTGGAAGAGATGCCATGATAATTGCAAATTCTTCTGATCTAATTATCTCGATCTTCCCCAGCGCTTAAATGTAATCATCTCGCATAAGGAAAGCGCTTAATAACATTATTATCATAATTGCTTATATAAACTGATACACATTTTAAGAGTTCATTGATGTCTCCCCTGATAGTGTGGAAGTTCCTCGTGGGCAGAGAATGAGTGACTTCTTTGGGCTGCACGTTCACAAATGCTTAGTACAGTGCACTGCACTCAATAAATATTATTATTACCACACAACTACTTATTGGTGTTATAGGTTAGGAACTTCACATTTACAATTAGGAATCTTTCATCCAGCCAAGCTAGCTCTCTTCCTCCCTTCAAGGCCCTACTGAGAGCTCACCTCCTCCAGGAGGCCTTCCCAAACTGAGCCCCATCCTTCCTCTCCCCCTTGTCCCCCTCTCCATCCCCCCATCTTACCTCCTTCCCTTCCCCACAGCACCTGTATATTTGTATATATGTTTGTTCATATTTATTACTCTATTTATTTATTTATTTTACTTGTACATATCTATTCTATTTATTTTATTTTGTTAGTATGTTTGGTTTTGTTCTCTGTCTCCCCCTTCTAGACTGTGAGCCCACTGTTGGGTAGGGACTGTCTCTACATGTCGCCAACTTGTACTTCCCAAGCGCTTAGTACAGTGCTCTGCACACAGTAAGCACTCAATAAATACGATTGATTGATTCAATTCATTTAAAGGCAGAAAGTTTTGATGACAGAGGAGGTTCACATTGCAGTCTAGTGGAAAGACCCCAGACCTAGGATCCAAGGGACCTGGGTTCTAATCCTGCCACTTGCTGGCTGTGTCAACTTGGGAAAGTCAATTAACTGTGCCTTCATTTCCTCAGCTGAAAAATGGGGAGTCAACGACCATTCATTCATTCATTCATTCATTCAATCCTATTCATTGAGCACTTAATGGCTGCAGGACACTGTACTAAGCACTTTGGAGAATACAATACAACAATCAAGAGACACATTCCCTGCCCACAATGAGCTTACAGCCTAGAGGAATTTTCTTGTTCTCCCTCCTACTTAGACTGTGAGCCCCATTTAGGATGGATACTGTGTCTGAACTAACTCCTGCTTCACACATAGTAAGCACATAATAAATATCATAATTATTATCATCATAACAGCTAGGCTAACCATTTCTTTAACTGAATCAATCAATCAATCAATCAATCAACGGTATTTATTGAATGCTTACTGCATGCAAAGCACTGTTCTAAACGCTTGGGAGAGTACAACAGAATCAACAGACAACTTCCCTGCCCATTGCAAGCTTACAGTCTAGATGGGGAGACAGACATTAATATGAATAAATAAGTAAATTGTAGTATATAATTTAAAGTTACATACATAAGTACGGTGGGGTAATAACAGGATAATAGGAACTGCTGGATTTTAAGCTCCTTGAGGACTTGGGACGTAAATAATGATAATAATAATAGGAATAATAATAATAATAATGATTTTTGTTCAGCACTCACTATGGGCCAAGCACTGTTCTAAGCACTGGGGTAGACACAAGGTAATCAGCTTGTGTCACCTGGGGCTCACAGTCTTAATCCCCATTTTACAGATGAGGTAACTGAGGCCCAGAGATGTTATGTGGCTTGCCCAAGGTCACACGGCAGACATGTGGTGGAGCCGGGATTAGAACCCATGACCTCTGACTCCCAAGCCCGGTCTCTTTCCACTAAGCCATGCTGCTTCTCATCTGTAAAGTGGAGATTAAGATAGTGAGCTCCATGTGGGACTGGGACTGTGCCAAACTGATTAATTATATCTACCTCAGCGCTTAGAACATTGCTTGACACATATTAAGTGCTTTACAAGCACCAAAACTATTATTATTATTTTTATTATCATTGTTACATCCTCCCAAGTTTTCAGTACAGTACCCCACACTTAACAGGCACCTAATAAAGAGCACTGATTGAACTGAGTGAATCTTTAGGGCAGAGTTTGACAAAAACTCTATCATTTTGATTCTTAGGTGTCATGACTCAGTTTCAGTTTCTGTCCCGGCCTATAAAATCAAGCTGCAACCGCCTCCCCAAACTTTCCACTAGCATTGAGCAAGGCCTCTGCCGTCAGAACGCAGGCTCACAAATCATCTTCAGAGTTGGCAGGTCACCCCTTTGATCTCTGCCTGAAATTTTGCTTTCTGAGGAAACCATACGAGCCTATTGCGGTGGCCACAAAAAACATCTGAAAACGAAATGAGAATCTCAGGGGAGCTTCAAGAAAGTCAAAGGTCACAGGGGATTCAAGACCACCAGATACGATTAACGGAGATGGAGGAAATGAATCGAGTGGGAAGCCGAAGGAGTTTGACCTCGTGGAAGGAACAGAGGGGATCGGGCCGGAGATCACTCCTTCGCTGAGGCCAGAGAAGCAAATCAGAGATCTAGTCAAGTCAGCTTCCTGTTTCCTTTGCTTTGCCTGGTTCCAGGGCTCAACTGACAACGTTAGGATGTTATTAATTAAGCGCTTCCTGTAGACGCGAGATAATCAGATGGGACCGAGTCCCTGTATCAGCTGGGACTCGAGATCCAAGGGTGGAGGGAAGGGGGGAGCGGGGATCTTATCCACGTCTGGGAGATGAGAAAACTGAGGTCCAGAGAGGTTAAGTGACTTGCACGATGAAACCCAGCAGGGCAGAGGCAGAGCTGTCTCGTCCTCAGAGGCATAACACCTCGTTGCCTTGCAGAAGGAAGATTCCAGATGCCCAATTACCACGGGACGTTGGGGCATAATAATAACGATGATAATATTTGTTAAGCACTATGTGCCAAGCATGGTTCTAAGAGCTGTGTACTTCCCAAGCTCTTAGTGCAGTGCTCTGCACACAGTAAGCGCTCAATAAAAATGATTGAATGAATGAAATACAAGATAATCAGGTTGTCCCACGTGGGGCTCACAGACTTAGTCCCCATTTTCCAGATGAGGTAACTGAGACACAGGGAATTTAAGTGGCTTGCCCCGAATCACACAACAGACAAGCAGCGAGCCGGGATCTTCCTCTAGACTGTAAGCTCATTGTGGGCAGGGAACGGTGGAGGAGCAGTGTGGCCTAGTGGCTAGAGCCTGGGCCTGGGAATCGGAAGGACCTGGGTTCTAATCCTGGCTCCACTACTTCTCTGCTGTGTGACCTTGGGCTAGTCACTTCACTTCTCTAGGCCTAGTTACCTCATCTGTAAAATGGGGATTAAGATTGCAAACCCTAGGTGGGACAGGGGCTGTGTCCGATCTGATTAACCCCAGTGCTTAGAATAGTGTTTGACACATAGAAAGCGCTTAACAAACACCACGATTATTGTTAGGATTAATACCAACGCTGTTATATTGTACTTGCCCAAAAACTTAGTATAGTGCTCTGCATACAGTCAAGCACTCAATAAATACCGCTGATTGATTGCCAAATTAATTGGCAACAGAGAATATTCAATGCAATACTCCTGAGTTCTCTGAAAGGCTTTCTGCATTCCTCATGATTTCAAATAAGACAGACAATGGAATCGAAAGCAATGTACTATAAACTGGAATTATTTCATAGAACCTAGACTTGATTATTTGTTATGGTACTTGTTAATGATAATAATAATAATAATGATATATGTTAAGTGCTTACTATGTACCTGGAACTGTATTACATGCTGGGGTGGATACAAACAAATCAAGTTGGACACAGTCTCTGTCCCAGGTGGGCTCACAGTCTCGATCCCCATTTTACAGATGAGGTAACTGAGGCACAGAGAAGTTAAGTGCCTGGCCCAAGGTCACACAACAGACTATTGGTGAAGACAGGATTGGAACCAGTGACCTTCTAATTCCCAGGCCCATACTTTATCCACTACGCTCTGCTGCTGTTAAGCCCTTTCCATTCATTCATTCATTCATTCAATCGTATTTATTGAGCGTTTACTGTGTGCAGAGCACTGTAAGGTGCCAGGTGCCATCCTAAGCATTGAGGCAGATATGAGATAATCAGGTTGGACACAGTCCCTGTTCCATATGGGGCTCGCAATCTCATTCCCTAATTTACAGGTGAGATAATCGAGTCCCAGAGAAGTGAAGTGATTTGCCCAAGGTCACACAGCAAACAAATGGTGGGTCTGGGATTAGAATGCAGGTCCTCCTCTGACTCCCATTCATTCAATCATATTTATTGAATGCTTACTGTGTGCAGAGCACTATACTAAGTGCTTACCCATGCTCTTTCCATTAGGCCAGACAGATAATTGCTCTCCCCCACTTCAAAGCCCTATTGAAGGCACCTGATTTCTATTAAGTGGCGACTGCCATTTTGGTTTGGTATTTTCCAAAGAGATCAGAGTCCCACTATTTAAGAATGTGGTAAATTAAAGCAGGTCTTCCACATGAAGCAGTGTGGCTCAGTGGAAAGAGCCCAGGCTTGGGAGTCAGAGGTCGTGGGTTCTAATCCTGGTTTGCCACGACAGCTGTGTGACTTTGGGCAAATCACAACTTCTCTGTGCCTCAGGTACCTCAACTGTAGAATGGGGATTAAGACTGTGAGCCCCACGTGGGACAACCTGATCACCTTGTATCCTCCCCAGCGCACAGAACAGTGCTTCGCACACAGTAAACACTTAACAAATACCATCATTATTATTATAATTATTATTATCCCCTCAAAGATTCATCTAATCGTATTTATTGAGCTCTTACTGTGTGCACAGCACTGTACTGAGCACTTGGGAGGGTACAACAGAATAATAAAAATGTTTATTATTTCAGTTCAGAGACTGAAGCTGCAATATCTGGTGGGAACTAAATTTCGAAGCATCGTGGCCTAGCAGATAGAGCCCAGGTCTAGGAGTCGGCAAAACTTGGATTCAAATCCTTTCTCTGCCACTTATCTGCTGTGAGACTTTACTTCTCACGTCACTTCACTTCTCTGTGCCTCAGTTCCCTCATCTGTAAAATGGGGATTCAGCCCGTGAGCCCCTGTGGGACAGGGACCATGTCCAACCAGATTACCTTTCATCTCCAATGCTTAGTACAATCATCATCATCATCATCATCAATCATATTTATTGAGCGCTTACTATGTGCAGAGCACTGTACTAAGCGCTTGGGAAGTACAAATTGGCAACATATAGAGACAGTCCCTACCCAACAGTGGGCTCTAAAAGGGGGAGACCAGAGAACAAAACCAAACGTACTAACAAAATAAAATAAGTAGAATAGATATGTACAAGTAAAATAAATAAATAAATAAATAAATAAATAGAGTAATAAATATGTACAAACATATATACATATATACAGGTGCTGTGGGGAAGGGAAGGGGGTAAGATGGGGGGATGGAGAGGGGGACGAGGGGGAGAGGAAGGAAGGGGCTCAGTCTGGAGCTGAGGGTCTCAATCCCCATTTTACAATGCCCAGCACATAGTGAGTGCTTAACAAATACCACAGTTATTATTATTAGATAACTAGAATGTAAACTCCTTAAGGGTAGGAATCCATTGTATTGTAGTCTCCCAACCATTTAGTACAGTGATCAGCACACAGTAATCACTCAGTAAAGACCATCAATTGGTTGACTGATTGAAGAAAGGTCCTTTGTTTCCCCCAACTCCGCTGAAAATCGGACCTGGGCATGCCCAGTCTCTCTAGACTGTAAGCTCACTGTGGGCAGGGAATGTGTTGTTTATTGTTCCATTGTACCGTCCCAAGTGCTTGATACCATGCCCTTCATTCAGTAAGCACCTAATCATTATCATCATCATCAATTGTATTTATTGAGCGCTTACTATGTGCAGAGCACTGTACTAAGCGCTTGGAAAGTACAAACTGGCAACATATGGAGACAGTCCCTACCCAACAGTGGGCTCACAGTCTAAAAGATACCTAATAAAATACCTAATAAATACCATTGAATGAATAAATGAATGTCCTGGGCATACTGAGTGCCAGAGTCTGGGATTGAACTCAGGTCATGTTGAAATTTTAAAATACCTCTTCCGTGTTCTGTTTTCTGTTCCGTGTTCAGAACCCAAGGGCCTTGGGTTCCGGGGATTAATCAATCACAAGTAATAAAAATACCAATTTGAATTGATATTCGCGCCGTTACCTTTCATCAGGTTCTCAGGCGATACTAACACAGACAAGCCCCATCTTTCAATCGATGACAGCTGTCCACTTCCGAATTGGAGCAGAGAGCCGTCTCGTCCAGAAAGGGAAAATAATACGGCCCTCAGTGGAAATTGCAGATTGGCAGATAGGATGGAATCGCTCATCGAAACTGGAAGTTGGCCAGGAAAGAAGGAGCTGGCACTTTGTGCTCATGTCAAAAAATCCCAACACAGCGTGAAAAGATGACAATAACCAGGCAGGATCCTCTCCCTTAATCCCAGTCTAGGAGAGGTTCTCAGCAAAGATGACAAGGAATGTTTAAGGAAAAAGAAAAGCGCATTATGATTTCAAGAGATGCCTTTGGATCCTCAACGGTAGTTCAGATTTTCATTTCACTGAACGAGGATATTAGCGTGACACTATCCATATGACAGGCATTTTCTGTGTGCTGGAATACTCAGTCGGTTCTGCTATAATGCGTGTTTTCATTACACAATTTGGATCCAACACAGAATATTAAGGAACATTCTTCCCACGGTGAATCAATCAAACAATAGTATTTACCGTGCACAGAGAACTGTTTTAAGCATTTGGGAGAGTACGACAGAGTTAGTAGATATGATTCCTCCCTTCAGTGAAGTTAAATCTAGCCGAGGAGACAGGCATTAAAATAAATTGCAAGTAGGAGGAGTAAGAGAATATAAAGATCTGTATGCAATAATAATAATCATAATTGTGATATTTTTCAACCGCTTACTATGTGCCAAGCACTGTTCTAAGCAGTGGGGTAATACAAGATAATTGGGTTGGAAGCAGTTTCTGACCCAAATGGGGATCACAGTCTTAATTGTCACTTTCCAGATGAGGTAACTGAGGCACAGAGGAGTAAAGTGACTTGCCCAAGGTCCCATAGCAGACATGTGGCAGAGCCAGGATAAGAATCTACATCCTCTGAATCCCAGGCCCATGCTCTTTCCACTAGGCCACACTACTTTCCAAAAGTGCTGGTTTAGTGAGTACCTAGGGATTTAAGGAGTAGTATTTCCAGGGCATAGGAGATGAAGTAGGGAGGGAATATAGGATGGGAAGATGAGAGATTACACAGTATGATAATAATAATAATGAAAGTAGCATTATTTGTGGTACTTTTTATGTAAGGTAGATCCTAGATCATCAGGTTCCTCATGGGGCTCACAATGGAAGAAGGAGGCTGAACGTGTCCTGAATCCCCATTTTGTAGATCAGGGAACTGAGGCACTGAGAAATGAATGACTTGCCCAAGGTCATACAACAGGTACATAGCAGAGCTGGGATTAGAACCCAGGTCCTCTGACTCGCATGCTTGTACTTTCACTAGGCCACGCTGATTCACGAGTCTGTTCTGGACAATCCATCAGTGGTGTTTACTGAACGCTTACTGTGTACAGAGTACTGAACTAAGCACTTGGGAGAGTCTAATATAAAAGAGCAGGCAGGCAGGATCCCTGCCCATGGGGAATTTGTGGATGATTACACACTGACACAATCTGATTTGCCTAAGAGGAAATGGTGGTGAGATTATAATAATAATAATAATAATAATAATGGCATTTATTAAGCGCTTACTATGTGCAAAGCACTGTTCTAAGCACTGGGGAGGTTACAAGGTTATCAGGTTGTTCCACGGGGGACTCAGTCTTAATCCCCATTTTAAAGATGAGGTAACTGAGGCACAGAGAAGTTAAATGACTTGCTCAAAGTCACACAGCTGACGATTGGCGAAGCTGCGATTTGAACCCCTGACCTCTGACTCCAAAGCCCGAGCTTTTCCCACTGAGCCATGTTGCTTCTCTGCTTATGTGTGGCAAATATCAAAGTGGAGTACTGCTCCACTCAAAGATTCATTCATTCATTAATTCAATAGCATTTATTGAGCACTTACTGTGTGCAGAGCACTGTGCTAAGCGCTTGGGAAGTACAAATCGACAACATATAGGGACGGTCCCTACCCAACAACGGGCTCACCGTCTCTATGTTACAGTGCTCCCCGTCATCACATATGCAGTTAACATGAGAAATAACATGGTCTAGCGGCCAGGGAGTCGGAAGGACCTGGGTTCTAATCTTGGCTCCTCCACTTGTCTGCTGTGTGACCTCGGGCAATTCCCTTCACTTTTCTGGGCTTCAGTTATCTCCTTAGTAAAATGGGGATTAAGACTGTGAGCCCCACGTGGGACATGGACTGTGTCCAACCTGATTACCTTACATCTACCCCAGTGCTTAGTAAAGTGCCTGGTACATAGTGAGCCCTTAATAAATACGTTAATAAAAAAACAAACAGAAAAAGATACCAGCTCAGCCAATCCACTTCCCTTAATCTGTGTCCACTGTTCCCTTCTGAATTAATCACTGGCACTTTACTGAATTAAGCAAATGGGAGAGTAAAATACAAGAGTCCAGCACTTAGAACAGTGCCCCAGCTCTTAGTACATTGCCTGACACATAGTAAGTGCATAATAAATACCATAATTACTACTATTATTATTACTGAATTGGCAGACATTTTCCCTGCCCACACCAAACAAAGCCCAGAGAGTGAGAACATTTAAGCAATTGATTGGTCATATGGATTACTCTGTCTATACCTTTATAATGGTTTCCGTCATTAGAGTCTAAGTTCTTTGTGTAGAGAATGGGTCACACAGTTTTTGTGAACTTCCCAAGCACTTAGTATAGTGTGCTGCATCCAGAAATGCTATTAAATTCCCTCACCAGTAGCTCTAGTCTCTCCCTCTGTCTTACTGAACTTAACAACTCTTTGGCTGAGAAGTAGAATGGAGAAGTAGCCAGCGACCTAGTGGAAAATTCAGAGGAGATCTGAGCTTGAACTCTCGTTCTGCCACTTTCCTGCTGTGTGATCAATCAATCAATCAATCAATCGTATTTATTGAGAGCTTACTGTGTGCAGAGCACTGCACTAAGCACTTGGGAAGCACAAGTTGGCAACATATAGAGACAGTCCCTACCCAACAGTGGGCTCACAGTCTAAAAGGGGGATCTTGGGCAAGTCCCTGAACTGCTCTGTGTCTCCATTTCCTGATCTGTAAAATGGGAATCAAAAATACGTTCTCCCTCTCTCTGAGCCTGGGCCCCCTTTGGGGGTCAGAGATTAGGTCTGGTTGTGTTGAATCTACTCCAGAGCTTAGTGTTGCAGTTTTGCCATTATTGCTATTATCGTTATCATCATAATACATCGCACATGTATGAAGCACTTGTAGTGGACATGTCAGTCACATATGGTGTATCTTTAGATGATAATAATACTAATTATTTTGACATTTATGAAAGCCTTACTCTTTGCCAAACACTGTTCTAAGTGCTGGGGCTGATATAAGGTAATCAGGTTGGACTTAGTCCCTGTCCTACAAGGGGCTCACAGTCTCAATCCTCATAGAGAAGCAGCATGGCTCAGTGGAAGTTGCCCAAGCTTGGGAGTCAGAGGTCATGGGTTCCAATCCCGGCTCTGTCACTTGTCAGCTGTTTGCCTTTGGGCAAGTCACTTAACTTCTCTGTGCCTCAGTTACCTCATCTGTAAAATGGGGATTAAGACTGTGAGCCCCACATGGGACAACCCTATTACCTTGTACCCCCCCAGTGCTTAGAACAGTGCTTGACACATAGTAAGCGCTTAACAAATACCATCGTTATTTTACAGATGAGGTAACTGAGGCACAGAGAAGTTGTGACAGCAGACAAGTGGCGGAGCCAGGATTAGAACCCAGGACCTTATATCCATCTTCTGTAGAATCAGTCATACCTATATCATAATTTGCCCCATAGCACGAGACTCTTTTAAAACAAAAGTACTGTGTATTAGCAAAAAATAACTGGATCTTCCCCAGTTAGCAGCTAAACACAATTTCAACTGAATGGAGGTGATTATAGCTCAAGGAGAGAGACCCCAGAAGTCCAAAGTACCTGTCAAAGTCCCCATCCTCCCTTCACATTCTGAAAGATCAAGCACTGTAGTTCTGAAAGTCTTCCCCATTTAGTCACGAAATCTTCCCCGATCCAAGCTCAAACACATCTTTGTTCCGCAACCTCCATTTACATTCACACTCAGATACTATAATTAAACAATAGAGTTTCATTGACTTGGGCTTCAATCCATCCAAATTTTTAGTCTTGCACATTTTTTTCATCTGAAACGTATCCCAGTATTATTATTATCCTTGAACACCCATAATGCATAGCCCAGCGCATCTAGAATAAGATCGTCCTAATTTTTTATAGCATGGATTTGGGTTTGATTAGAGGCTCAAATTGGTTCCACTTAGACGCTCTCTAAATTTGGACGGAGACCTTGATTTCACTTAAAACCCGGCTTTTCTCAGTTGACCCGGGGCACGGAGAAGGGGATGGTTCGGTCCCTCTGGGCATGTCGGGATCACGAGCTGATCTGGCTTCCTCTCTCTGAGTCCAACAGAAGGTGAAGGTGTTAATGGTTTATACAAAGTGAGAGTTCAAACATCCTTCTGTTCCGCCACTGTTTACTGGCCAAATTATAGAGCCACATTAAGCAGCATTAAGCATAATCTGCAGATTGAGCCATCTGCCCGTCCTTATCCGCAGAAATCGTTGGAGCCCACGCAGAACGGGAGAGGGGGAAGTAGAACGAGACACCAAGCCGCGGAGGAGGCAAAGTTGGAGAGGACAAGACAGGCGAGGAAGGAAAAAATTCAGCCGTTCAAGGTAGCGCTAGCTGAAACCCGCCTCGATTCCACGATAGCGTGGCTGGGCTCAAGGTCAGGGAGCTAATTCCTAGGGGGCATTTGATTAATAATAATAATTCTGGTATCTGTTAAGTGCTTACTCTGCACGGTGCTGGGGTGATACAAGCAAAACACTTTATCTTTGTTGGACACATTCCCTGTCCCACGTGGAGCTCCCCGTTGCCATCCCTGTATATATGTATATATGTTTGTACATATTTATTACTCTATTTATTTATTTATTTTATTTGTACATATCTATTCTATTTATTTTATTTTGTTAGTATGTTTGGTTTGTTCTCTGTCTCCCCCTTTTAGACTGTGAGCCCACTGTTGGGTAGGGACTGTATATGTTGCCAATTTGTGCTTCCCAAGCACTTAGTACAGTGCTCTGCACATAGTAAGCGCTCAATAAATACGATTGATGATGATGATGATCCCCACTTTCCAGATGAGGGAACTGAGGCCCAGGGAAGTGAAGTGATTCGGCCCAAGGTCACCCAATAGAAAAGTGGCGGAGCCAGGATTAGACTCTTCCAACTCCCAGGCCCGGGCTCTATCCACTATGTCACGCTGCTTCTCTTCTGTGCCATGCTGTTTCTCTTGGATTGGGTTTTGATTGGATTTGGGGGGAGCTTGAGTGCCCCTGTTTGAGACCTCCACTCAGTTGAAGGGGTTGATTTGTGACCCTGCTAATGAGCTGCCTACTGACTGGTTCCTGCAGATCATCATCATCATCATCAATCGTATTTATTGAGCACTTACTATGTGTAGAGCACTGTACTAAGCACTTGGGAAGTACAAATTGGCAATATATAGAGACAGTCCCTACCCAACAGTGGGCTCACAGTCTAAAAGGGGAGACAGAGAACAAAACCAAACATACTAACAAAATAAAATAGAATAGATATGTACAAATAAAATAAATAAATAGAGTAAAAAATATGTACAAACATATATACATATATACAGGTGCTGTGGGGAAGGGAAGGAGGTAAGATGGGGGGGATGGAGAGGGGGACGAGGGGGAGAGGAAGCATCAATCATATTTATTGAGCGCTTACTATGTGCAGAGCACTGTCCTAAGCGCTTGGGAAGTACAAATTGGCAACATATAGAGACAGTCCCTACCCAACAGTGGGCTCACAGTCTAAAAGGGGAGACAGAGAACAAAACCAAACATACTAACAAAATAAAATAAATAGAATAGATATGTACAAGTAAAATAGAGTAATAAATATGTACAAATATGCAGATGGGATCTGATTTGTTGGGAAAATCTGCCAATTGCAATGTGCAGTCTGACACAGCTAGGGATGGGGGAACATCCAGGAATAATAAGGATTATGGTCTCCGTTAAGCACTCACTCTGTGCCAAGCGCTGTTCTGAGCACTGGGTTACATATGAGTTGATCAGGTTGGTCACAGGCCCTGTCCCCCATGGGGCTCCCAGTGTTACTCCCCATTTTGCAGATGAGGGAACTGAGGCATATAGAAGTGAAGTGACTTTCCCAAGGTCACACGGCAGACTAGGAGTGAAGCCGGGTTTAGAACCCAGATCCTGACTGCTGGGCCCATCCTCTATCCACTAAGCCATGCTCCTTCTCAATTTTTCCCGTGAGTTTCATACGCCCTGTGAATGTTAAAATATTGTGTCCGAGCATCCTAGGAGGGCAAGGGAGGGAAGGGGGAGATGGGTGGGTCAACGGAAAGAGAATGAGAAGCAATGTGGCTCAGTGGAAAGAGCATGGGCTTTGGAGTCAGAGGTCATGGGTTCAAAACCCGGCTACGCCAAGTGTCAGCTGTGTGACTTTGGGCAAGTCACTTAACTTCTCTGTGTCTCAGTTACCTCAACTGTAAAATAGAGATTAAGACTGTGAGCCCCCCGTGCGATAACCTGATCACCTTGTATCCTCCCCAGTGCTTAGAGCAGTGCTTTGCACATAGTAAGCACTTAACAAATGCCATCATTATTATTATTATTATTGTTACTATCTGCCACCATAATAATAATGATAATAATAATTGTGGTATTTGTTAAGTACTTACTATTTGCCAGGCACTGTACTAAACACTGGAGTTGATACAAAGCAATCAGGTAGGATACAGTCCCTGTCCCACATGGGAATCACAGTATTAATACCCATTATCCAGATGAAGGAACTGAGGCGCAGAGAAGTCAAGTGACTCACCCAAGGTCACACCACAACCAAGCGGCTGGGTCAGAACTCTAACTCAGGTCCTTCTGATTTCCAAAAAATCCTCAAAAATCTCCAGTGGCTACCAATCAACCTGCGCTTCAGGCAGAAACTCCTCACCCTGGGCTTCAAGGCTGTCCATCCATCCCCTTGCCTCCTCCTACCTCACCTCCCTTCTCTCCTTCTCCAGCCCAGCCCGCACCCTCCGCTCCTCCACCGCTAATCTCCTCACTGTACCTCGTTCTCGCCTGTCCCGCCGTCGACCCCCGGCCCACGTCATCCCCCGGGCCTGGAATGCCCCCAATCCCTCTGTCCATCCGCCAAGCTAGCTCTCTTCCTCCCTTCAAGGCCCTACTGAGAGCTCACCTCCTCCAGGAGGCCTTCCCAGACTGAGTCCCATCCTTCCTCTCCCCCTCCTCCCCCTCTCCACCCCCACCTTACCTCCTTCCCTTCCCCACAGCACCTATATATATGTATATATGTTTGTACGTATTTATTACTCTATTTATTTATTTATTTTACTTGTACATATCTATTCCATTTATTTTATTTCGTTAATATGTTTTGTTTTGTTCTCTGTCTCCCCCTTCTAGACTGTGAGCCCACTGTTGGGTAGGGGCCGTCTCTATATGTTGCCAACTTGTACTTCCCAACAGCTTAGTACAGTGCTCTGCACACAGTAAGTGCTCAATAAATATGATTGATTGATTGATTGATTGATTCTAGGACTAATGTAGTTTAAAGCACTTAGTGGAAAGGGTGCCAAGACAAGGACGCCAATTATCTGGTCAGCTTGAAGGACTTCACTTGATAAACAGGTTATAGTTTAACATGACAATCTTTCAGGGAACCTTGCGTGACCCCAGACAAGTGACTTAATTTCTCTGAACCTCAGTTTCCCCATCTGAAAATGGATATTAAATATCAGTATTCCATCCTAATTAGACTGTAAGATCCATGTGGGATAAGGATTGTGTTCAATCTGATCATCTTGTATCTACCCCAACACTTTATCTTTGTTTATGCATCTTTCATTTCTTTTTCTTTCTTCCTTTCTTTCTTTCTTTCTTTCTTTCTTTCTCTTTCTTTTTTTCTTTCTTTCTTTCCTTCTTTCTTTCTTTCTTTCTTTCTTTCTTTCTTTCTTTTCTTTCTATCTTTCTTTCATGTCAGTCTCCCCCTGCAGAATGGGAGCCCACTACTGTGGGCAGGAATGTGTCTGTTGTTATATTGTACTCTCCCAAGCATTTAGTACAGTGCTTTGTGCACAGTAAGCGCTTGTGGCTCAGTGGAAAGAACACGGGCTTGGGAGTCAGAGGTCATGGGTTCTAATCCCGTCTCTGCCACTTACCAGCTGTGTGACTTTGGGCAAGTCTCTTAACTTCTCTGTGCCTCAGTTACCTCTTCTGGAAAATGGGGATTAAGACTGTGAGCCCCATGTGGGACAACCTGATTACCTTGTATCTCCCCCAGTGTTTAGAATAGTGCTTGGCACATAGCAAGTGCTTAAATACCAAAATTATTATTATTATTTTTATGACTGAATGATTGAATGAACATGTAGTAAAGTGTTTGGCACACAGTAAGCATTTAACAAATACCACAATTATTACTACCATTCGTCAATGACAAAAAGATTTATAAGAGGAAACAGGCTACATCCCCTGTTTGGAATTATTCAAGAGAAACAGCTCGGAAATTTGAAGTTAGCCAACCAATATTACGGTCTCACTGCTTATATTACAAAGTTTGCAGTCCACAAAGATTTTATCCTAAACTTTTCCCTTTTACAAAACCTCAACCCCCCGACCGGTGACCTCAAAAACATGTACAGCCCACAAATCATGTCTATTCTGTCTTGTTAGAATTCTTCAAAATGGAAGGTCTGTACACTCGCTAATATAAGCATGGTATTTGTAGCTCATTAAGGGTAGGGAATGTGTCCTTTCACTGTTGTAATGAATTCTCCCAACAGCTTAGTACAGTGCTCTGCACACAGTAAGCACTCAATAAATATGATTGACTGACTGATTTGCCACATGCCAAGCACAGTAGTTATAATAATAATAATAATAATAATAATAATAATAGCCTTTGTTAAGTGCTTATTATGTACAAAGCACTGTTCTAAGCACTGGGGAGGATACAAGCGGATCAGGTTGTCCCCCGTGGGGCTCACAGTCTTCATCCCCATTTTGCAGATGAGGTAACTGAGGCACAGAGAAGTGAAGTGACTTGCCCAGAGTCACACTGCTGACAGTTGGCGGAGCTGGGATTTGAACCCATGACCTCTGACTCCAAAGCCCATGCTCCTTCCACTGAGCCACGCTGCTTCTATAATCTGCTGTACAAAGCGCTCAGGGAGTTACAAGATAATCGGGTTGGACACGGTCCCTCATCGGAACCAGAAGGAAGGAGAATGGGCATTTCATTCCCATTTTGCAGATGAAGAAATCGAGACACAAAGAAATGAAGTGACTTGCCCAAGGTCACATGGCAGACACCCCATCCCAGGACCCAAAGCACTTACGTATATATCTGTAATCTTATTTATTCGAATTCATGTCTGTCTCAATACAGACTATACTGTGAGCTCCTGGGAAGAGATATTAATTGTTCATTGTTGCATTCTTCTTTCCCAAGTGCTTAGTACAGTGCTTTGCACCCAGTAAGCACTTAAGATGATTGAATGATTGAAGTGACAGATTAGAATTAGAACCCATGTCTTCTGACTCCCGGGCCTGTGTTCTTTCCTATAAACCTTACTGCTTCCGATGATGTTTTCTTCGTATCCCCTCAGTAATAATAATAATTAGAATAATAATGGCATTCATTAAGCACTTACTACGTGCAAAGCACTGTTCTAAGCGCTGGGGAGGTGACAAGGTGATCAGGTTGTCCCACAGGGGGCTCACAGTCTTAATCCCCATTTTACAGATGAGGTAACTGAGGTACAGAGCAGTTAAGTGACTTGCCCAAAGTCACACAGCTGACAGTGGCAGAGCCGGCATTTGAACCCACAACCTCTAACTCCAAAGCCCGGGCTGTTTCCACTGAGCCACGCTGCTTCTCTAATCCATAATTAATTTATTTGTAGTCATGTCTTCCTCCCCAGCTAGGCTGGAAACTAACTGTGGGCAGGGAACATGTTATATTGAATGAGTCCGAGGTCGTGGGTTCTAATCCCTGCTCCGCCACTTGTCAGCTGTGTGACTTTGGGCCAGTCACTTCACTTCTCTGTGCTTCAGTTCCCTCAGCTGTAAAATGGGTATTAAGACTGTGAGTCCCATGTGGGACAACCTAGTTACCTTGTATCTCCCCCAGAGCTTAGAACAGTGCTCGGCACATAGTAAGCGCTTAACAAATATTATTATTATTATTATTATTATTATTATTATTATTATTATTATTATTATTATTCCTCCTCCTCCTTCCTCCTTCCTCCTTCCTCCTCCTCCTTCCTCCTCCTCCTCCTTTTTTTTTATTATTATTATTATTGTACTGTCCCAAGCACTTAATACAGTGCTCCACACACAGTATGCTCAATACATACTATTGACTGGTTAATTTTTTTTACCTCAGTTTCCTCATTTGTTAAACGAGGGATTAAAATCATGCTTTCTCTCCCCAGAATGCTGTGTGCTCGCTCTCCCTTCTGCGTCGTCTATGCTGCTCAATATGTGACCTCTGGACACTTGATATTTGACCCAATCCCACAGCATTTTTTTTTATACATAGCTTCAAATTATCTACTGTAAATTACTAATTTATTCATATTAATGCCTGTCTCCTCCTCTAGACTATAAAATCACTATGGGCAGAGAACGTATCTGCTAATCCTGCTATATGGCATTCTCCCAAGAGCTTAGTACAGTGATCTGCATATAGTAAGCACTCAATAAATACCACTGATTGATTGAAAGCAGCTTAGCATAGTGGATAGAGCACCAGTCTGGGAGTCAGAGGTCATGGGTTCTAATTCTGGCTCAGCCACTTGTCTGTTGTGTGACCTTGAGCAAGTCACTTAACTTCTCTGAACCTCAGTTACATCATCTATAAAATGGGGATTAAGACTGTGAGCCCCATGTGGGACAACCTCATCATCTTGTATTCCCCCCGCAGAGATCAGAATGGTGCTTTGCATATAGTTAGCGCTTAACAAATGCCATCGTTATTATTATTATTATTATTACTTCACTTTTCTGGGCCTCAGTTACCTCATCTCCAAAATGAGGCTTGAGACTATGAGCCCCATTTGACACAGGGACTGTGTCCAACCCAATTTGCCTGTATCTACTCTAGTGCTTAGTACAGTGCCTGGCACATAGTAAGCGCTTAACAAATACCATAATAATAATAATAATAACAATTATTATTATCATCATTATCATTGAGCCTCATATGGGACAGATACTGTGTATGATCAGACTGTTCTGTATCTATCCCAGTGCTTAGTGTAATTTTTGGCACATAATAAAATTGTGGCATTCAGCTCTTACTATGTGTCAAGTCCTGTACAAGTACTGGGGTAGATACAAAATAATCAGATCCCACATGGGACTCAAAGACTAAGTAAGAGGGAGAAAAGGTCTTGAATCCCTATTTTTGCAGATTAGGGAACTGAGGCACAGAGACGGCAAGAGACTTGCCTTAAATCACACAGCAGACAAGTGGCAAAGCAGGGATCAGAATTCGGGTCCCCTTATTCATTCATTAATTCATTCAATCATATTTATTGAGCACTTCCTCTGTGCAGGGCACTGTACTAAGCGCTTGGGAAGTACAAGTTGGCAACGTATAGAGGCGGTCCCTACCCAACAGTCTACAGGGGGGGAGACAGACAACAAAACAAAACATGTGGATAGGTGTCAGGCCATCAGAATAAATAGAAGGAAAGCTAGATGCACATCATTAACAAAAAAAAATAGAATAGTAAATATGTACAAGTAAAATAAATAGAGTAATAAATCTGTACAAGCATATATACAGGTGCTGTGGGGAGGGGAAGGAGGTAGGGCCGGGGGGATGGGGAGGGGGAGAGGAAAGAGGGGGCTCAGTCAGCCCTTATTGCCAGGCCCAGGCTCTTTCCACTAGGCCTTACAGTCAGCACTTCATCATCATCATCAATCGTATTTATTGAGTGCTTGCTTACTGTGTGCAGAGCACTGTACTAAGCGCTTGGGAAGGACAAGTTGGCAACATATAGAGACAGTCCCTACCCAACAGTGGGCTCACAGTCTAAAAGGGGGAGACAGAGAACAAAACCAAACATACTAACAAAATAAAATAAATAGAATAGATATGTACAAGTAAAATAAATAGAGTAACAAATATGCACAAACATATATACATATATACAGGTGCTGTGGGGAAGGGAAGGAGGAAAGATGGGGGGGTGGAGAGGGGGACGAGGGGGAGAGGAAGGAAGGGGCTCAGTCTGGGAAGGCCTCCTGGAGGAGGTGAGCTCTAAAAGGATACATGTGACAGGATGTAACATGTGACAGGATTGCGGTAATACAATATAATGATATCCCTGCCCTAAGGGAGTTCACAATTTAAAAGGGGACCCAAGTGGCAACACAGATTGCCAAAGTATGAAATAGGTTAAAAAAAATACAAAACAGTAAGAAAAACCATTTCAGCACTAATGAAATACCCACAATCATAATCATTATTCATCAACAAACCTGAGTAAAAATAAGTTTCTTCAAAAACAAAAAGTGTCTTAACCCTAAACTCCAAATCCCTCAGATTTTGAAATGACTGTTGCTAGTTAAATGTACTTACAGTTGCTAATCCCACTGTTCTCTACAAATTTAACAAGGACTAAAGTTTGATTTCATTAATCAGCAAACCTGAGTGGATCTAACTTTCTCCAAGAGCAAAAAGTATCTTAACTCTAAACTCCAAGTGCTTCGAATTTTGAAATCGCTGTTCCCAGTTAATGCACTCCCAGTTGGTAATTCCACCGTTATCTACAAATTTAACAAGGACTAAAGTTTGATTTGTATCCTGGCATGTTTTGAAACATTTGACCCACGCCCTTCTTTGTTATAGAGGACCTCGTTGTGCAAAGGGAGACAGTGTCCCATATCGGACATTCTTTCTTCTTTCGCAAAACTCTGTGTATCTTTCCAAGCTCAGAAACGGTTTTGTTTGCCATAATGAACGTCAACTCCCATCTGCCTAGGACAAAGGGCATTCTTTGGCAATATTTATCTCTTCAACCCAGACACATCTGCCCCCTGAAGTCCCCCTCTGACCCCATTGTTAAAGGTAGGCTACCCAGTGACCTTGGCCAAAAAGGTCTCCGTGAGAAAGCAATAATAAATAATTATAATGGTGCTTCTTAAGCACTCACTATGTGCCAAACGCTGTTCCAAATTCATCAGGTTGGACACAGTCCCTGTCCCACATGGGGCTCACACTCTTAATCTTCAAGAACCAGTGTGGCTTAGTGGAAAGAGCGCGGTTTGGGAGTCGGAGGTCATCGCTTCAAATCCCGGCTCTGCCACTTGTCAGCTGTGTGACTTTGGGCAAGCCACTTAACTGCTCTGTGCCTCAGTAACCTCATCTGGAAAATGGGGATTAAGACTGTGAGCCCCACGTGGGACAACGTAATCACACTGTATTCCCCCCCGGCGCTTAGAACAGTGCTTTGCACATAGTAGCGTTTAACAAAGTCCCCTTTTAGACTGTGAGCCCACTGCTGGGTAGGGACTGCCTCTATATGTTGCCAATTTGTACTTTCCAAGCGCTTAGTACAGTGCTCTGCACATAGTAAGCGCTCAATAAATACGATTGATGATGATGATGAACAAATGCCAACATTTATTTTTATTTTATCTGTGCCTCTGTTACCACATCTGGAAAATGGGGATTAAGACTGTGAGCCCCACATGGGACAACCTGAGAACCTTATACCTACCGCAGCACTTAGAACAGTGTTTGCACATAGTAAGCGCTTAACAAATGCCATCATCATTACCATTATTATTATTATTATCATCATTATTAATTACAGTACATGCTCAATAAATATGATTGAATGAATAATTAATCCCCATTTTACAGATGAGGGAACTGAGGCCCAGTGAAGTGACTTGCCCTGGTGGAGCAGGATTAGAACACAGGTGCTTCTGTCTCCCAGGCTGGTGCTCTGTCCACTAAGCCATAATAATAATAATAATAATAATAATGGACTTTTTTAAGCACTTACTATGTACAAAGCACTGTTCTAAGTGCTGGGGAGGTTACAAGGTGATCACGTTGTCCCACTGGGGGCTCACAGTCTTAATCTCCATTTTCCAGATGAGGTAACTGAGGCCCAGAGAAGTGAAGTGACTGGCCCAAAGTCACATGGCTGACAGGTGGAGGAGCCGGGATTTGAACCCATGACCTCTGACTCCAAAGTGCCACTAGTTCAGTGGACACCAGGACAGCGTGGGAGTCACCATCTATGTATTAGCTGGGGAGGATGAAAACCATCCATTACTCCTCTGCAGTCTCCAGATTGAGGATGAGGTACTATCTAATGATAATAATCATTCATTCATTCAATCATTCAATTGTATTTATTGAGCACTTACTGTGTGCAGAACACTGTACCAAGCACTTGGAAAGTATAATTCGGCAACAAATAGAGACAATCCCTACCCAACCATGGGCTCATAGTCTAGAAGCAGATTAATTGAGCCTTACTGTGTGCAGAGCACTCTACTAAGCACTTGGGAGAGTACTACATAACAATAAATGGACACACTCCTTGCCTACAAAGAGTTTATAATCTTGAGGGGGTTACTGATAACAGTAATGATGATAGCAATAATAACTCTACAATTTGTTCAGCACTTACTATGTGCCAGACACTGTACCAGCACTGTATTTGTTCAGCACTGTATGTGCCAGAAGCAGCATGGCTCAGTGGGAAGAGCACGGGCTCTGGAGTCCGAGGTCATGGGTTCAAATCCCGGCTCCACCAATTGTCAGCTGTGTGACTTTGGGCAAGTCACTTAACTTCTCTGTGCCTCAGTTAGCTCATCTGTAAAATGGGGATGAAGACTGTGAGCCCACCGTGGGACAACCTGATCACCTTGTAACCTCCCCAGCGCTTAGAACAGTGCTTTGCATATAGTAAGCGCTTAATGAATGCCATCATTATTATTATTAAGCCCTGGGGTAGATAGAAGCAAATCGGGATGGACACAGTCCCTATTCAATCAACCAATCAATCAATGATATTTATTGAGCGCTTACTGTGTGCAGAGCACTGTACTAAGCGCTTGGGAAGTACAAGTTGGCAACATATACAGACAGTCCCTACCCAACAGTGGGCTCACAGTCTAGAAGGGGGAGACAGAGAACAAAACCAAACATATTAACAAAATAAAACAAATAGAATAGATATGTACAAGTAAAATAAATAGAGTAATAAATATGTACAAACATATATACAGGACATATATATTCCACACAGGGCTCGCAGTCTTAAATCTACATTTTAAAGATGAGGGAATTGTGACTTGCCCAAGGTCCCACAGCAGACACGTGGTGGAGCAGAATTAGAATCCAGGTCCTTCTAACTTCCAGGCTCTTTCTGTAACCCCCAGGCCATGCTGCTTCTTCCAGTCTCCCAGACGTTTCCCAGACTCAGGGTGTCCAAGCCCCCGAGTTGACCCTGAGCGGACCCCCAAAACGTACTGCTCTCTTGCCTGATTCCCCCATCACGCCCAACTGAGGACCAAAAGGAAACAAAAAATAAAATCTCCCTTTACTCTGAAGCAACAGAGGTGATACTTTGGTCGCAAATCCTGCCGGCTTCTCGCCCAGTCCCACTGTCCTGAGGGCTGCGCGAGGGCCTTAATGGTCACAGCCATGAAAGAAGACGACGAAGACAGCTTTTTGCATTCGGGAGAGCAGTCAGGGCCGAGAAAAATGGCCCACCTTCGCTTCTGGAAGCACACGGGGTTACCTCAGCAGGGACCTACCCGCGAGGGTCCGCGGAACTGGCGAGCGGCCACGGATCCCGCGACCCAGCCTGACAATGACAGGTCTGCATGGTGAGGAGAGATAAGGAGTCCGGCCTATCTCTTTGGCAGGAAATCCACCTCGCTGCTTCTTCGGAGGAAAAGTGGGAAACTAGAATTATGGGGTTTAATTGTTCCCTGGAGCTCCACGAGAGACGAAAAACATAGAAAATCCCCGGCCTCCGGTGTGCTCCCTTCGGCTACCGAAAGATAGCACGGTGGAATTTCGACGGGGAATAATGCCACGGGCGACCCCAAGACGTTTGGAAAAGGATCTTCGGCCTGAAGGGAATGGACAGCGGACCTTAAAGAATAGACCAAGGATTGCCAGAAGGAGCTGCTTTTCTCCCTTACTTTCTTTCTCCTAAAATAATACCTTAATTTGCATAGTAATAACCCAATTATTGTAAGATTAGGTGACAGGAATCTCATTATTGCTATTTCTACAAAACAGTCAATATTCCATTCAATACCTTTTAATGCTACACACCTTAAAACATAATTATTTCAATAGAGTCTCATTCATCTTTAATGTAATTTTCTTTTTTCTTTTTTCAGAAACTTGGCATAATTGTTACTTTACTGTGGAATATATTAGAGTTTAAACAAGAACTTTTTCCCTTCAGGTGTTGAAGGAACAAGCGAAACCCACCAATGGTTTGGAGGCAGAGAAGAGGGGACATCACTGTCCTCACACCCACCCCGCCACAGAGCAAACATCTTGTCTCATGCTGTCCAGTCATGTCCATATATGTTGCCAATTTGTACTTCCCCAGCGCTTAGTACAGTGCTCTGCACACAGTAAGCGCTCAATAAATACGATTGATGGTGATGATTGATGATCTCCGACCCATAAGCTGCACCACGGACACATCCCTTCCAGGACATCCCTCCTCCATCTGCAATCATTCTGGTAGCGGATCCATAGAGTTTTCTTGGGAAAAATCCGGAACGTGGTTTACCATCGCCTTCTTCCACTCCATCAATTTAAGTCTCTGCCCTTGACTCTCTCCCCTGACGCTGCTGCCCAGCACAGGGGAGTTTTGACTTATAGCAGATGGCCTGACACTCGCTAGCCACTGGCCAAGTTAGGAACGGAATGGATAGGCCTCTGCTTCACTCTCCCTCCCATAGTTGAGACTGGTAGAGGACTGGAAACTCTCCAAATGAGAGGGGAGAGCAAATACCCTCAAGACCCAAAGCATGGGGGGTGAAAACACAATGGAACCCTCCATTTGGGAACTTTATATGCCTCCCTCTCCCCATCGATCCTATCTGTAACCAATTTCATGTCCGACTGCCTTTCTAGACTCTTAAGTTCCCTGTGGGCACATCTACAAACTCTACTGTAATATCAATCAATCAATCAATCGTATTTATTGAGCGTTTACTGTGTGCAGAGCACTGTACTAAGCGCTTGGGAAGTACAAGTTGGCAACACATAGAGACAGTCCCTACCCAACAGCGGGCTCACAGTCTAAAAGGGGGGAGACAGACAACAAAATCGAACATACTAACAAAATAAAATAAGTAGAATAGATATGTACAAGTAAAATAAATAGAGTAATAAATATGTACAAACATATATACATGTGCTGTGGGGAAGGGAAGGAGGTAAGATGGGGGGATGGAGAGGGGGGCGAGGGGGAGAGGAAGGAAGGGGCTCAGTCTGGGAAGGCCTCCTGGAGGAGGTGAGCTCTCAGTAGGGCCTTGAAGCTCTCAGTAGGGCCTTGAGAGCTTCAATATCCTCTCCCAAGCACTTAGTACAGGGCTCTGCACAGAGGAAGTGCTCAATGAAGAACACTAAATAACTGCCCATTCTCTCCCTACAACTTTCCTCTCCAAAGAAAGCCTTCTTCATCAAATCTTGGTCAGGAGACAAGCCAGTAAGTAAAAGCGCAGCCAATCCTCTAGGCTATAAGCTTGTGGGCAGGAAACATTCATTCATCCAATCATATTTATTGAGTGTATACTGTGTGCAGAGCATGTACTAAGCACTTGGAAAGTACAATTTGACAACAAATAGAGACAATCCCTACCCGATAACGGGCTCAGAGTCTAGAAGGGGGAAGACAGACAACAAAGCAAAACAGGTACAGTGCTCTGCACATAGTAAGCGCTCAATAAATACGATTGATTGATTGATTGATTGATTATATTGGACCCCAGTATTATACAGGGAAACTGTGTGGCTTAGTGGATAAAGCACAGGCTTGGAAGTCAGAAGGACCAAGATTTTAATCACGGTTCCACAAATATCATCATCAATCGTATTTATTCATCATCATCAATCGTATTTATTGAGCGCTTACTATGTGTAGAGCACTGTACTAAGTGCTTGGGAAGTACAAATTGGCAACATACAGAGACAGTCCCTACCCAACAGTGGGCTCACAGTCTAAAAGGGGGAGACAGAGAACAAAACCAAACATACTAACAAAATAAAATAAAAAGATTCTAATCACGGTTCCACAAATATCATCATCAATCGTATTTATTCATCATCATCAATCGTATTTATTGAGCGCTTACTGTGGGCAGAGCACTGTACTAAGCGCTTGGGAAGTACAAGTTGGCAACATATAGAGACAGTCCCTACCCAACAGTGGGCTGACAGTCTAAAAGGGCTCACAGTCACAAATATGTCTGCTGTGTGACCGTGGGCAAGTCACTTCACTTTTCCAGGCCTCAGTTCCCTCACCTGGAAAATGGGGATTAAGTCTATGAGCCACATATGGCACAGAGTCTCTGTCCAACCTGATTACCTTGTATCTACCCTAGCGCTTAGAATGGTGTTTGGCACATAGTAAGCACTTAACAAGTACCACAACAATTAGCCACGCTGCTTCTCTAACGATGCATATATAGCTATAATTCTATTTATTTATATTGATGCTATTGATGCCTATCTACTTGTTTTGTTTTGTTGTCTGTCTCCCGGCTTCTAGACTGCAAGCCTGTTGGTTAGGGATTGTCTCTATTTGTTGCCGAACTGTATTTTCCAAGTGCTTAATACAGTGCTCTGCACACAGTAAGCGCTCAATAAACATGATTGAATGAATGAATTGGTAGGAAGCCCTATGTGGGAGAGGGATTGTGTCCAGCCTCATTATTTCATAATGACCCCAAAGCTCAGCACAGTGCTTAACAAAGAACCACAGTTATTTTAAATAGTATATGTTGCCGACTTGTACTTCCCAAGTGCTTATTACAGTGCTCCGCACACGGTAAGTGCTCAATAAATACGATTGAATGAATGAATGAATGTCTACCCTAAGTTTCAATCCCGCTACTCCCTTTTCCTTCTGCATCGCCTACACACTTGTTTATTTATCCTTTGAGCATTTGATACTCACCGCAGCCTCAGCCCCAGAGCAGTTAATAAGAAGAAGAATCGTTCTATTTGTTAATTGCTTACTATGTGCCAGGCACCGTACTAAGCACTGGGGTGGAGACAAGCAAATCGGGTTGTCCCCAGTGTCCATTCCTCATGGGGCTCATAGTCTCAATTGCAAGCGCTTAGTACAGTGCTAAGCACTTAGTACAGTGCTCTGCACACAGTAAGCGCTCAATAAATACGATTGAGTGAATTTTCCAGTTGAGGCAACTGAGGCCCAGAGAAGCAAAGCGACTTGCCCAAGGTAACACACATGTCTGTACAAATAAGTAGTGCGTTCTCCTACCCAACGAGCAAGAGGTGCAAACATCTCAGGTGGTCGAGGACAGGCCCGGAAATTAAGGTTTCCCTGTGTTGGTACCGCATGAGTCAGAGCGTTCTGGGCATTGAAATCTCTCTGAGCCACCTCAGACTTTAAGAGGAAGCAGCTGCCAGCAATCTAGAGGGGAATAAAGTCTCCCTTACTGTCCAAATTGACACATGGTGTCTTTACAGTCTGCCCTGCTAGGGTGATTTCCCCAAACCACGGTTTCTTGTCTCATTTAGAACCATATCTCATCATCATCACTTCTCCAATTTGGACTGTGATGACAATAAAATATAGCCTGAGCCATAGAGGCTGTGAGCCCCCTTCTAGACTGTGAGCCCACTGTTGGGTAGGGACTGTCTCTATATGTTGCCAACTTGTACTTCCCAAGTGCTTAGTACAGTGCTCTGCACACAGTAAGCGCTCAATAAATACGATTGATTGATTGATTGATAGAGGATGGTAGGTTTTAAAGCTGGGAGTAGGAGAGAAATATACCCCTTGAGAAGCAGTGTGGGTTAGTCGATAGAGCCCGGGACTGTGAGCCCACTGTTGGGTAGGGACTGTCTCTATATGTTGCCAACTTGTACTTCCCAAGCACTTAGTACAGTGCTCTGCACACAATAAGCGCTCAATTAATACGATTGAGTGATTGATTGATTGGGAATCAGAAGGACCTGGGTTCTAATCCTAGTTCTGCCACTTGTCTGATGAGTGATTTTGGGCAAGACACTTCACTTCTATGGGCCTCAGTTCCCTCATCTGTCAAATGAGGATTAAGACTGTGAGCCCCAAGTGGGACAGGGACTGTGTCCAAACCGATTATCTTGTATATAGCCCAGTAATTAGAACAATGCTGGCCCATAAAAAGTGCTTAGCAATTACCACAATTGTTATTATTATTGTTAAAAGATTGAACTTTTTTAAAATTTATATTAACAGGGCTATCTTAGTAGAAAGAGCCCGGGCTTGGGCGTCAGAGGACGAGACTTCTAATCCTGGCTCCACCACTTGTCAGTTATGTGACCTTGGGCAAGCCACTTAACTTCTCTGTGCCTCAGTTACCTCATCTGTAAAATGGGGATTAAGATTACGAGCCCCACATGGGGCAACCTAATTACCTTGTATATACCCCAACAGTGCTTGGCACATAGTAAGTGCTTAACAAATACCATAATTATTATTATTATTATTATTAACAACAACCACTCAGGGTTTCAAGTCTCAACACTTGGTAAATTACACCTCACCCTAAGAGAATTTATTACCTACTAACAACAATAACGATGGTACTTTTTAAGAGCTTACGATGTGCCAAGCACTGTTCTAAGCACAGGGAGAGATATAAGTTAATCAGGTTGGACACAGACCCTGTTCCACATAGAACACACAGTCTCAATCCCCATTTTACAGATGAGATAACTGAGACACAGTGAAGTGACTTGCCAAAGGTCACACAGCAGACATGTGGCAAAGGCAGGATTAGAAACTATGACCTTCTGACCCCCAGGCCAATGCTCCTTTGACTACACATTATCTACCTAATGGGGAATGTGACTCTCAACTCAGATAGTACTCTCCCAAGGGCTTAGTACAGTGCTCAGCATACAGTAAGTGCTCAATAAATACCACTGATCGATTGATAATATCTTTATTTTCTTACCTTCTCTCCCCTTCCCGCAATTTGTTTTATGGTTTGTCTTCCCCTCTAGACTGCAGGTTCATTGAGGGTAGGGATCTTTTCTACTAACTGCTATTCTCTGCCAAACATTTAGTACAGTGTTCTGCACACAACACATGCTCAAAGAACACTAGAGATTGTCTGATTCGTGATTCTAATTTTCTAAAAGTTTAAGCCAAATCACAGTCATGCCCACCGCTATCGGAGGTTGCTGGGTAGGATCATGTCCTTCTTTCTTAGATGATGACCCAAAGTACAATTCCTCAACACCAAAAAGAAACAGCCCCACCTTCCAATCTACCATCATCTTTTCTCTCTACATCCAGAGCAACAGAGGTACTGTTTTTGCAGTGCTTTGCACATAGTAAGCGCTTAATAAATGCCATTATTATTATTATTACTGTCAATCTGGCTTTGGCTTTCTGATCTTTCAATTGGGGGAAATGATTCCACCTGAAAAAAATAGGACATACTGTCAGGGAAGTGAGCTGAATGCCTTGCACTAAGTTACTTTACAGACTCAAGGTGTAAAGAGGAGAAGATTTCAGCTCTAATTTTCAGATTGCCATTCACTGGATGTAAATTTCACTTTCTTCCAGTGGATAGTCAATTGTGAAGCAGTGTGGTCTGATGAAAAATCAGAGGACCTGGGTTCTAATTCTAGCTTTGTCAGTTGTCTGCCATCGTTATGGGATGGGAATGTGTTGATTAATTATTGGATTGTACTTTCCCAAGGGCTTAGTATAGTGCCCTGCACACAGTAAGTGCTCAATAAATAAACTGATTGACTGATCTTGAATGGATCACTTACATTTTCTGCGCTTCAGTTTCTTCCTCTATAAAATGGGGAGTCAGTACCTGTTCTCTCTCCTACTTAGTCAATCTTATTTATTAAGAGCTTACTGTGTGCAGAGCACTGTACTAAGTGCTTGGGAGAGGATAAAAGAACAATAGAACAGACACATTCTCTGTCCACAATGAGTTTATGGTCTAGAGGAGTCAGAGTGTGAGCCTCACTGGGACAGGAACAGGAAAAACTGTGGCTTAGTGGAGAGAGCAGGGGCTTGTGAGTCAGAGGAAGTGGGTTCTAATCCTGACTCCATCATTTGTCTGCTCTGTGAGTTGGGGCAAACCACTTAATTTCTCTGTGCCTCAATTACCTCATCTGTAAAATGGGGATTGAGACTGTGAGCCCCACGTGGGGCAACCTGATTACTTTGTATCTACCGCAGTGCTTAGAACAATGCTTGGCACATAGTAAGTGCTTAACAAACACCATTATTATTATTACTATTATTAACTGTGTCCAAAATGATTATCCCATGCTTGCCACAGCACTTTGTACAATGCTCAGCCTATTCTAAGTGCTTAATAAACACGCTTATCATTATCATTCATACTGACTTCCATCATGGAGTCGGTGGTTTAAATTAGGCAACTACTGAATTCGAAATGCCACGTTAAGCGCTGGGGAGAATACATACAGAAGCAAAACACACATTCTCTATCCCAACACACTCACAGTTTGGGAGAGGAAATAAAAAATTGTATAATACTTGAGAAGCAGTGTGGCCTAGTGGAAAGAGCATAGGCTTGGGAGTCAGAGAACTGAAGTTCTAATTGTGGCCCCGCCACTTGTCTGCCATGTGATCTTGTGCAAATTGATTCACTTTTTTGGGCCTCACTTATCTCATCTCTAAAATAGGGATAAAAACTGTGATCCCCATGAGGGACGTGGACTGGGTCTATTCTGATTATTTTATTTCTACCCCGGGTTTAGTACAGTGCTGGGTTCTAATTCCGACTGCATCATCTTCCTGCTGCATGTCGATTCAATACCTGTTCTCCTTCCTGCTTCAACCATAAGCCCTGTGAGGAACGGTGATTGTCTCCAACCTGACTGATTTGTAATTTCCCCAGTTGTTAACAGTGCTTGGCACATAATAACAGCTTAACAAATACCACAATTATTATTATTCAGAGTCCTATTGCAAGGAAAGAGGGCTCATGGTTTTATCTGACATGGAAGCTGGAATGAAATTATTCAGCCGAAATATGAACAGGGATTCCGGAATTAAAAAACATCCAAAAAATACATTTCTGGAAGCAAGATTCCTAACAGCAAAACCCCTCGAGCACTAAATGAGCACAGAGATGGATCTTGGGAGAGTGGAAAGTTTTCTGAACATGGAATTCAGATCATTTCACCTATTCAATCCATGCCATTATGATCCTGGGAGTGAGGGCATCATGGTGCAATCTCGAAACTGTTTCTGCTCAGCATATGTACTGCATATCTGCTGTGCATCTGAAGACAGCTGCCTTGCTATTTTCAGCATCTTCTAAAAATGGCAATATTGAATTCATCTTTCATCCCTTTGAGATCCTTTTCAACCCGACCATCACCTCAGATGTTCTGCTCAAAAAGTGAGATGCGGGAGGTGTGAATATGTGTAACAGTAAAAAGCCAACAATCAGAAATCCACAACGGTAGGATTATTCCATGGGGTTGACAGGACTCTCTAAAGAGGAGAGTCTTACAGAAAACAAGGGCAGGAAACTAGAAAACATCAGGGGGGCAAATGAAATGGAGAAAGAGAGTCCCCTCCTGCCCTGAACCAGCAATCAAAAGACTTAAATATTGATTTTTCAGGCTTTTATTTTTTCTGATGGGAAATTCCGATCCTCAACTGCAAAATAAACGGCCTTGCGTGCACTGCCAAATTTTCAAATTATACTTTCTCAAATAAATTAACAATGTATATTTTTTTTTGGGGGGGGGGGGTAGGAGGAGGAGGAGGAGGTGGAAATGGTAATTATTTTTTTCTTCATGCATTTGTATCTCTCCTGGTATTTCCAGCATGATCCGAAGGCACCGGACCAGGTATAAAAGCCACTGCTCTTCCTCCTGGTTCCCTCTTCACCTCTGGAGCCGAACGAGACATCGGCCATCTGAGGCCTCAGATCTCTACACGCCCTCGGCCTTCTTTCTGTCGCCACGGCTAAGGAACTCTTCTTCATTCATTCATTCAATCATATTTATTGAGCGCTTACTGTGTGCAGAGCACTGTACTAAGCGCTTGGGAAGTACAAGTTGGCACTTGTGCTCCCAGGATGCTCTGCTCCCCGGGCCATGGATAAAGGCTGTTGCTTTGCCTTAATAATAATAATGATGATGGCATTTATTAAGCGCTTACTATGTGCAAAGCACTATCCTAAGCACTGGGGAGGTTACAAGGTGATCAGGTTGTCCCACGTGGGGCTCACAGTCTTAATCCCCATTTTACAGATGAGGGAACTGAGGCACAGTGAAGTTAAGTGACTTGCCCAAAGTCACACAGCTGACAAGTGGCGGAGCTGGGATTTGAACCCATGACCTCTGACAACAAAGCCCGTGCTCTTTCCACTGAGCCACGCTGCTGCACAGGCCTTCTTCCCCTCCAGAGACAAAATGGAATCAATCGATCGTATTTATTGAGCGCTTACTGTGTGCAGAGCACTGTACTAAGCACTTGGGAAGTACGAGTTGGCAACATATAGAGACGGTCCCTACCCAACAGTGGGCTCACAGTCAAAATGGAAGATCTACCGTCGGCGGCCTGACCACTGTCACTGTGACTGAGGAACTCTCTTTGTCCTTCCGGCGTGCTCTGCTTTTTGGGCTAGGGATAAAAGTCTCTGTTGTACCTCATTGAACCCTCTTCTCCTCCGAAGCCAAATGCCACATCCACCATCTGCAGCCTTGTCATCATCATCAATCATATTTATTGAGCGCTTACTGTGTGCAGAGCACTGTACTAAGCGCTTGGGAAGTACAAGTTTGCAACATATAGAGACAGTCCCTACCCAACAGTGGGCTCACAGTCTAAAAGTCACAGTCACTTGTCTCCCTGCGAACTCTCCTTCCACTTCCAGCATACTCTGCACATGCCACATTGGCTAAAAAACTCACTTCTCTGTCTCCTGGGTCCCTTTTCACCTCCAGAGCTGGACAAGACAATCACCATCAGCAAACTCGCCTCCCTGTGCACCCTCAGCCCTCCATCACCACGGCCGCACCAATGACCTTCTTTCCCCAGTCCCCGGGGCCGATAATAATAATAATAATAATAATGATGGCATTTATTAACCGCTTACTATGTGCAAAGCACCGTTCTAAGCGCTGGGGAGGTTACAAGGTAATCAAGTTGTCCCACAGAGGGCTCACAGTCTTAATCCCCATTCTACAGATGAGGTAACAGAGGCCCAGAGAAGTGAAGTGACTTGCCCAAAGTCACACAGCTGACAAGTGGTGGAGCCGGGATTTGAACCCCTGACCTCTGACTCCAAAGCCCGGGCTCTTTCCACTGAGCCACGCTGCTTCTCCAATAATAATAATAATTATGGTCTTTGTTAAGCTCTTACTAGGTGTCAGGCGCTGTCCTAAGCACTGGGATGGATACAAGCAATTTGGGTTGGACACAGTCCCTGTACCGCATAGGGCTCACAATCTTATTGCCCATTTTACAGATGAGGTAAGTGAGGCACAGAGAAGTGATTTGCCTAAGGGCACTCAGCAGACAAGCGGCGGAGCCAGGATTAGGACCCATGACTTCTGGCCCCTTCTCCCCACTCCACAAACGAGGAAATCCCATCCCATCCTCCTTTCCCCCGTCCCAGCCGGAACAAGAGCAGCTCCAGTAGCACAAGACCTCACAGATACTCATCAGTAAAGCCAGTGATCCCTTAGCCGATGACGTGGACTCTGAATCATGAGGAGAAATTCTGCTCTTCCAGTCACAGCTCCCTATTGACTTTTTGGAGTCTTTTGTGTATTGTAAATGTGTCCTTTTTTCTTAGGCTGCCTTAAGGCCGATTTAGTGTTTCACTGCTTGTAATATGTCCATCTCCAATCCTCCTAACACTTTCTATATTCATAGATTGTGGGCTCTTTGAGAGAAAGCAGTATGACTTCATGGATAGACCACAGGCCTGAGAGTCAGAAGGACTTGGGTTCTAATCCCGGCTCCGCCCCGTCTCTGCTGTGTGACTTTGGGCAAGTTACTTAACTTCTCTGGGCCTCAGTTCCCTCATCTGTAATCTGATCGATTAAGATTGTGAGCTCCATGTGGGACAGGGACTGTGTCTACCCTGATTAACTTGTATCTACCCCAACACTTAGAACAGTGCTTGGCAAGTACTTAGTATTATTAGAAAGTATACTTGTCTAATTCTCATTTTATACTCTTTCCTAGCTCTCAGGACAATGAATCACAGAGTCTTTAATGAATACTATTGATATTACTAAATGCTGTAACTACTACTATTCAGTTATTCTTCAGGGATTTTCACGAATAATCTTTTTGTACTTTTTTCACTAAAACCTTCATTGATTGAACAATGATTCATTCATTAATTTAATCAGTGCTTGGCACATAGTAAATGCTTAATAAATACCATTATTGTTATTGTTATTAATTGTACTTATTGAATTCTTATTGCAGAAAGAGCACTGTACTAACCACTTGGAAGAGTATGATGAAATAACAAACAGGCACATTCCCTGCCCACAAATTAATTTACAATCCAGAGGGAGAGGGATGGCTATTACTTGAAGAGAAGGCACATTGGGGCTTAATGGAACTAGCACAGGACTACAGTTAGGAGACCTGGATTCTCATCCCAGCACCTCTGCTGTGTGACCTTGGACAAGTCACCTCAGTGCGTGCCCATTTCCTCACCTCCTAGAGCCCTGTGTGGGACAGACCCTCCATTCAATCCGACCAATTCATCAATCAATCATTTATTAAGTGCTTACTGGGTGCAGAGCACTGTACTAAGCGCTTGGGAGAGTACAATATAACCAAATCAGTAGATATGTTCCCTGCCCATAATTTATCTTAATATATTTACCTCAGTCCTTAGGCAAGGGCTTGGAAAATAGGATGTGTGTCTTAAGACGCACGATCATTGCTCTGATTATTATTACTGAGACAAAAATACTGTAATTGAAAAAGTCCTGACCAGTCTGACAGCGTTGGAATAGTTCACTCTCCCATTAATAGCTTTTCCAATTCCACACTTCAGTGTCTCGATCCCCACAGCCTTTCCGAGGATTCCAGACCATTTTAGAAATGTGGGTGGAAAGTGGACAATGAAGGAGTAGGCTTTCTCATAGCAGGCTCTAGACTTTTAAAATCTTTATTTGCTTTTTAAAGAGTTGTTTTCCTCTATAAAGAGGTAATTTGCCCTTCCTTTTATTAGCCCGGAGAGCAAGTACGGAAACAATTACTCGTAATCGGGTCTTGCAGTGTGCTAGAGTCTCTCTCCAGTGAAGTTCGCATGAAGAAATGAAAAACGCTTTGAAAGCACCATGAACAACAATTTAGGCTGCGGAGTTCCTTCTGCCCCTGGGTGAAAACACAAAATATTTACCCACAGAAAGAACCCAACCGGAGAGCTGGGATTCGACTTGATTCTTTAGGAAGGCTTTGTTCTTGGCTGGATCCCTAACCTGATAAGATACAATTTCTCAAACAGAGTTGGTGCAAATCAATCAGTAGCATGGATTAGAAACCCACTGTCTTTGGGTGAAGATGATAGAGTTGATAGTCAAGATCCCCGCCTGCAAAGAATTTACAGTCTTCTGGGTGCAGAGCCCTGAACTAAGTGCTTGGGAGAGTAGAACACCAAAATGGTAGACATCATCTCTAACACCAAGGAGTTTGCAGATTCCCAAAACCTCAGTACAAAAATGAGTTATGTTTTTGAGACGAACGTTTCATTTTTTTTTCCCAGTCTGATTGTTTTCTGCTCTCACAAAACACACATCTCCCCTCGGACTAGAGAAACACGTTTTAAGATTCTGAACTATCTGAAAAGCTTTTCTCTCGTTCCTTTTGTTCATTGATAGTCTAAAAGAGAACAAAAACATGATTTCCCAGGTACATCCTCTGTAGCACCTATATATTTTAGTGATTTCCTCGACATGAGCATACTTACAAAATAAAAGTATAAAGAGAAGCATGTATATACAAGTATATTCCCTTTGTATACATTTAGACATATATGTAACCATGTACTGTGCTCTGATAGATGTATATTCTGTTCAGATATATTATTTTTCTTCCTATTCCCCCTATTTGTATACAGCCTTATGCATGGAGCATGGGCCCGAGAGTCAGAAGGACCTAGGTTCTAATTCTGCTTCCTCTAGTTGTGTGCTGTGTGACCTTGGGCAAGTCCCTTCTCTTCCCTGAGTTACCTCAGCTGTAAAATGGGGATGAAGACTGAGAGTCCCACAAGGGACAAGGGACTGTGTCCAACCTGTGAGCTTGTAACTCCCCTAGCACTTTGTACAGTGCCTGGTACATAATTAAGTTCTTCACAAATACTGCATTAAAAAAAGTGAATGTGAACCTCCCCATAAAGAAGCAAATACTAGCCCCCAAGCCTGGGACCCTCATAGCAAAATTTAGCCATCATCCACCCCACTGTCAGGAATCTTTCCTTTTATATTTCAGAGAAAGTGTCTGCTAATTTTGTCGTATTGTACCCTCCCAAGCACTTAGTCAAGTGCTCTGCACATAGTAAATGCTCAACAAATATCATCGATTGATTGATATTTAATCTAAATCTCTGTTGGTGGTGGAAACCCTTTTTGAGGTCAACTGGGTTCTTCAGCAAGCACTCAAATGTCGATGTATGTCCTCAGTTCATTAACTCATGATAATTATTATTATCAAGCGCCGTCGAGTCATTTCTGATTCATAGTGACTCTAAGCATATATTTTCTCCAGAATGTCCAGTCTTCCGCTATAATCTGTGACTACGCTAATGGTTCTTCCGTTATTATGGGGATGAAGACGGTGAGCCCCATGTGGGACAACCTGATCGCCTTGTATCTTCCCCAGAGCTTAGAACGGTGCTTTGCACATAGTAAGCAATAATAAGAATTATGTAATTATTAATAGTAATAGTAATTAATAGTAATAATTATTAATAGTAATAATGATGCCATCATCACCATTATTTGTGTGGTCGAGTAGAAAGAAGATGAGCCTGGGAGACAGAGAACCTCCCTCCCTCTCTTCCTTTCTTATCTTCATGGTATCTGTTAAGCACTTACTATGGTCCAGGCACTGTTCTAAGCGCTGGGGTAGTAGGTACAAATGAATTTGGTTGGACAAAGTCCCTGTCCCACACAGGGCTCACGGTCTGAATGGGAGGGAGAAGATGCCAACCCTGCCACTTCAATCAGCCACTTGCATTTATTTAGCTCTTACTGTGTGCAGAGCACTGTACTAAGCATTTGGGGGTATACATTAGGACAGTAAACAGACACATTCACTGCTCACAAGGAGCTTACAATCTAAGGGGGGGGTAGACAACCCTTGGTCAAGTTACTTAACTTCTCTGGACCTCAGTTCTCTCATCTGTAAAAAGGGGATGAAGACTGTGAGCCCCGTGTGGGCCAAAGATGTCCAACCTGATTATCTTGTATCTACCCTGGAGCTTAGTACAGTGCCTGGCCTGGCATAATAGACAGAGCACAGGCCTGGGATTCAGAAGGTCATGGGTTCTAATCCCGCTCGGCCACCTGTCTGCTGTGTGCCCTTGGACAAGTCCCTTCACTTCTCTGGGCCCCAGTTCCCTCATCTGTAAAATGGGAATTAAGACCGTGAGCCCCTTGAGGGACAGGGACTGTGTCCAACCTGATTACCTTGGATTTACCCCAGTGCTTGGAACAGGGTCTGGCACACAGTAAATGCTTAATACCATCATTATCATTATTATTATAATTACAAATAATAACAAATACCATCCGTAAAATGGGGATTAAGACTGTAAGCACCATGTAGGACAGAGAATGCGTCCAATCTGATAACCTTGTATCTACCCCAGTGCTCAGAATGGGGCCTGGCACACAGTCTTTTAGACTGTGAGCCCACTGTTGGGTAGGGACTGTCTCTATATGTTGCCAATTTGTACTTCCCAAGTGCTTAGTACAGTGTTCTGCACATAGTAAGCGCTCAATAAATACGATTGATGATAGTAAGTGCTTAACAAATACCATGCAAAGTAGCATAAAGGGCAAAAACCCTTCCGGGTTACATTCTTGGCTTTACAAGCAGAAGCAGCGTGGCTCAGTGGAAAGAGCACGGGCTTTGGAGTCAGAGGTCATGGGTTCAAATCCTAGCTATGCTAATTGTCAGCTGTGTGACTTTGGGCAAGTCATTTAACTTCTCTGTGCCTCAGTTACCTCATCTGGAAAATGGGGATTAAGACTGTGAGACCCCCGTGGGACAACCTGATCACCTTGTAACCTCCCCAGCACTTAGACCTGTGCTTTGCACATAGTAAGCACTTAATAAATACTATTATTATTACAACAACAGCACCAGCCGTGCTGTTTAATAGTGAATGCTTTCAGATTGGCAATCCTCCCTTGCATTATGTCTCTAATGGAAGACAGTTTTGAGTGAACTGAAATTTGGTAAATCCAAATTCTTACAGCCGGTAGATGTGAGCACTTAGCACAGTGAGCGTTTAATAAAGATGACTGAATGAAAAAGAACTTCCCTGAGAATAAAGAATCCAGAGAAATAATTTCTAATTTATTCTACCTTGTGTTGACATAATAGTCGCCATTTATTTATTGAGGCTCCCATTAGGTGTAATGCATTGTAATAAGCACTTGGGAAACTACAGCAGGAAAACAAGCTGCCAGCCCACAAGGAGCTTCCATTCCAACTGGAGAGATGGAAGTATAAATATTGACAATTAGCGTGATGGGAATAAGTGATTGGCCTACCCTTTGGGTAGGAAGATGCAACCTGTATATATGTATATACGTTTGTACATATTTATTACTCTATATATTTATTTTACTTGTACATATTTATTCTATTTATTTTATTTGGTTTATATGTTTTGTTTTCTTGTCTGTCTCCCCCTTCTAGATTGTGAGCCCGCTGTTGGGTAGGGACCGTCTCTATGTGTTGCAAACTTGTACTTCCCAAGCGCTTAGTACAGTGCTCTGCACAGAGTAAGCGCTCAATAAATACGATTGAATGAATGAATGAATGAATGAATGACAGCCCATCTGACTCAACATAGAGACAAATGCTAGGGCCTGGGGTTACTCATGGATTAACTTGTGCCCCATTTATTTTTCACCGGAAAGGAAGGGATAATCAGATCCAAGGACCGTTTCGGACATGAAGCAGGGAAAAATTTGCCACTTGCTCATAGCTGTGACTGTGTGTGTACACAGCCCTTTGGAATCATGTCATGTTATAGCCCTCTGAATAATACTACTAATAATAATTGTGGTATGCGTTAAATGCTATGTGCCAGGCACTGCACTAAGCCCTGGGGTAGAAGCAAGCTAATCGTGTTGGGCACAGTCCACGTCCCACGTGGGGCACACAGTCTTAACCCCCATTTTCCAGATGAGGGAACTGAGGCCCAGAAAAGCGAAGTGATTTGCCCAAGGTCACACAGCTGAAAAGTGGCGGAGCCGGGATTAGAATTCAGGTCCTTCTGTCCCCCAAGTCCTTCTGACTCTAGCCACTGGGACATGCTGCTTGACACTCTTCATAATTACTGCTCCCCATTTGGGCAGAGGAAGGCTGGACACTCCCTGATTACAAACCCAAGTTTCCACCTAGTCGCTTGGACTTTGGGCTCACACCACACCAATATGCCATTCCTGGGTAGCATAGACGATGAGGCAGTTGTTTGCCCTTCTTCTAAACATAAGCCAGTCCTCCTATAATACTGGTGATACTTAGGCACAGAGAAGTAGCATAGCCTAGTGGACAGGCTAGCCTAGTAGCCTAGTAGTAGCCTAGTAGCCTATATGTTGCCAATTTGTACTTCCCAAGCGCTTAGTACAGTGCTCTGCACATAGTAAGCGCTCAATAAATATGATTGATGATGATGGTGATGATGACAGAGCACAGGCCTAAAGGCCAGAGGAATCTGAGCTATAATCACAGCTCTGCCACTTGTCTGCTGTGTGCCACTTAACTTCTAGACTGTGAGCCCATTGTTGGGTAGGGACCGTCTCTATATGTTGCCAACTTGTATTTCCCAAGCGCTTAGTACAGTGCTCTGCACGCAGTAAGTGCTCAATAGATATGATTGAATGAATGAATAACCCTGGCCAAGTCACTTTACTTCTCAGGACCTCGGTTCCCTCATCTGTAAAATGGGCATTGAGACTGTGAGCACTATGTGGGCAGGGATTCTGTCCAACCTGATCACCTTGCATCTATAATAATAATAATAATGGCATTTGTTAAGTGCTTACTATGTGCAAAGCACTGTTCTAAGCACTGGGGGATATAAGGTGATCAGGTTGTCCCACATGGGGCTCACAGTCTTAATCCCCATTTTACACATGAGGTAACTGAGGCACAGAGAAGCAAGTGACTTGCTCAAAGTCACACAGCTGACAAGTGGCAGAGCTGGGATTAGAACCCACGACCTCTGACTCCCAAGCCCAGGCTCTTTCCACTAAGCCATCATCATCATCATCATCAATCGTATTTATTGAGTGCTTACTATGTGCAGAGCACTGTACTAAGCGCTTGGGAAGTACAAATTGGCAACATATAGAGACAGTCCCTACCCAACAGTGGGCTCACAGTCTAAAAGGGGGAGACAGAGAACAAAACCAAACATACTACCAAAAGAAAATAAATAGAATAGATATGTACAAATAAAATAGAGTAATAAATATGTACAAACATATATACATATATACAGGTGCTGAGGGGAAGGGAAGGAGGTAAGATGGGGGGGATAGAGAGGGGGATGAGGGGGAGAGGAGGGGGACGAGGGGGAGAGGAGGGGGACGAGGGGGAGAGGAAGCCATGCTGCTTCACTAGTGCTTGGCATATGGTAAGCACTTAAATACCATAGTTATTATTATTATTAGTTTTATTATCTACCCCAACGCTTTTTGCAGTGCCTGGCACATGGTAAGCACTAGCTCTCTTCCTCCCTTCAAGGCTCTACTGAGAGCTCACCTCCTCCCGGAGTCCTTCCCAGACTGAGTCCCCTTTTTCTCTCCTCCTCCCCATCCCCTCGCCCTGCCTCCTTCCCCTCCCCACAGAGCCTGTATGTATGTTTGTACAGATTTATTACTCTATTTATTTTACTTGTACATATTTGCTATTCTATTTATTTTGTTAATGATGTGCATTTTGTTTTAATTCTTTTTGTTCTAACAACTTGACACCCGTCCACATGTTTTGTTTTGTTGACTGTCTCCCCCTTCTAGATTGTGAGCCCGTTGTTGGGTAGGGACCGTCTCTATATGTTGCCAACGCTTAGTACAATGTTCTGCACACAGTAAGCGCTCAATAAATACGATTGAATGGATGAATGAATGAACAGATGCCACAAAAGGCACTTTGCGCAGAGCACTACACTAAGTGCTGGAGTAAATCCAAGATAATCAGGTTAGATACAGTTTTTGTCCCACATGGGGCTCACAGTCTAAGTAGGAGGGAAAGGAGAGGTATTGAATCCTGGCTTTTTTATGAGGAAACTGAGTCACAAAGTCACAAAGAATTTTCCCAAGTTCCCACACCTGGTAAATGGTGGAGTTGAAATTAGATCCCAGTTCTTCTGACTCCTAAACCTATGCTCTTTCCACTGGGCCATGCTACTTCTCTTCTCATCAATGTGAAAATAAATGCACCGAATTCTTATTTCCCTAGTCCAATCGTTAGCAGCTGATGATGACTTCCCGTTGAAGAAAAGCAGGGTGGTCTAGTGGAGAAAAAACAGGACTGGGAGACAGAAGACCTGAGTTGTAGTCCCATCTCCAACAGTCGCCTTCTGTGTGACCTTGGGCAAGTCACTTCACTTTACCTCAGTTTCCTCAACTGCGAATGGGGATAAAATTACTTGTTCTCCTCCTCCTTAAACTGTGAGCCCATGTCGGGTAGAGACTACCCGATTGCGAATTCCTGAAGAGCAGGATTTGAGTCTACCAATTCTATTAAATTCTCCCAACACTTCATACAGTCCTCTGCTCACTGTGGGTGCTCAATAAATAACGTCGATCGATTCAGTATCTGTGTTTAGCACAGCGTGTGGCACATGGTAAGAGTTAAATGTACCAAAATTACTAGTTTTCAGTTTTAAATTCTCAAGCTTTCCACGAGACCTGGTGTACCAGTGAGATCCAATAAGGCCAAAAGTCTCATAAAAATACTAGCAAATCTAGATGTAAAGGCAGGAATAATAATAATAACGATGGTATTTCTTAAGTGCTTACTATGTGCGAAGCACTGTTCTAAGCACTGGGGGGATACGAGGTGATCAGGTTGTCCCAGGTGGGGCTCACAGACTTAATCCCCATTTTACAGATGAGGTAACTGAGGCACAGAGAAGTTAAGTGGGTTATGCAAGGTCACACAGCTGACAGGAATGAAAGTGTACAGAGCCAGTGACCTATTAGCATCCACAAACAACGTATGGTAGACATACATTCTATTACACACTGGTCCCTTCCTCTCAGACAGGGGCTCTGTTGCCATGGAGAAGAGCTGCCATGTCCTGACACCCTGGGAGCCTTCCTTCTGGCCCCTGTTCTGGGCCTTCCCATGAGCCTCTGCTCTGAGCCTTCCTCCCAGCCTCTTCTCTGGGCCTCCCCCTCAGCCCCTGCTCTGGGCCTTCCCACCAGCCTCTGCTCCGGGCCTCCCTCCCAGCCCCTGTTCTGGCCCTTTCCACCAGCCTCTGCTCCGGGTCTTCCTGTCAGCCTTTGCTTTGGGCCTTCCCACCAGCCTCTGTTCTGAACCTTCCCATCAGCCTCTGCTCTGGGCCTCCCTGTCAGCCTCTTCTCTGGGCCTTCCTCCCAGCCTCTGCTCTGGGCCTCCCCCTCAGCCCCTGCTCTGGGCCTTCCCACCAGCTTCTGCTCCTGGCCTCCCTCCCAGCCCCTGTTCTGAGCCTTCCCACCAGCCTCTGCTCCAGGTCTTCCTGTCCGCCTCTGATATGAACCTTCCTATCAGCCTCTTCTCTGGGCCTCCCTGTCAGCCTCTTCTCTGGGCCTCCCTGTCAGCCTCTGCTCTGGGCCTCCCCCTCAGCCCCTGCTCTGGGCCTTCCCACCAGCCTCTGCTCCGGGCCTCCCTCCCAGCCCCTGTTCTGGCCCTTTCCACCAGCCTCTGCTCCGGGTCTTCCTGTCAGCCTTTGCTCTGGGCCTTCCCACCAGCCTCTGCTCTGAGCCATCCCATCAACCTCTGTTCTGGGCCTCCCTGTCAGCCTCTTCTCTGGGCCTTCCTCCCAGCCTCTGCTCTGGGCCTTCCTCCCAGTCTCTGCTCTGGACCTCCCCCTCAGCCCCTGCTCTGGGCCTTCCCACCAGCCTCTGCTCCAGGTCTTCCTGTCAGGCTTTGCTCTGGGCCTTCCCACCAGCCTCTGCTCTGAACCTTCCCACCAGCCTCTGCTCTGGGCCTCCCTGTCAGCCTCTGCTCCAGGACTTCCCATCAGTCTCTGCTCTGGGCTTCCCCCTCAGCCCCCGCTCTGGGCCTTCCCACCAGCCTCTAATCTAGGTCTTCCCGTCAGCCTCCGCTCTGGGCCTCCCTGCCAGCCTCCGCTCTGGGCCTTCCCATCAGCCCCCGCTCTGGACCATCCCATCAGCCTCTGCTCCGGGCATCCCTCCCAGCCCCTGCTCTGGATCATCCCACCAGCCTCTGCTCTAGGCCTCCCTGTCAGCCTCTGCTCTGGACCTTCCCATCAGCCTCTGCTCTGGGCCTCCCTGTCAGCCTCTGCTCTGGACCTTCCCATCAGACTCTGCTCTGGGCCTCCCTGTCAGCCTCTGCTTTGGACCTTCCCATCAATCAGTCAATCAATCAATCAATCGTATTTATTGAGCGCATCAGCCTCTGCTCTGGGCCTCCCTGTCAGCCTCTGCTTTGGACCTTCCCATCAATCAGTCAATCAATCAATCAATCGTATTTATTGAGCACATCAGCCTCTGCTCTGGGCCTCCCTGTCAGCCTCCACTCTGGACCTTCCCATCAATCAATCAATCAATCGTATTTATTGAGCGCATCAGCCTCTGCTCTGGCCCTCCCTGTCAGCCTCTGCTCCGGGCCATAATAATAATAATAATAATAATAATAATAATAATAATAATAATTATAATAATAAGAATAATAATAATGGCATTTGTTAAGCACTTACTATGTGCAAAGCACTGTTCTAAGCGCTGGGGGAGGATACAAGGTGATCAGGTTGCCCCGCGTGGAGCTCACAGTCATCATCCCCATTTTACAGATAAGGTAACTGAGGCTCCGAGAAGTAAAGTGACTTGCCCAAGGTCACACAGCAGATGTGTGGCGGAGCCGGGATTCGAACCCATGACCTCCGACTCCAAAGCCCGGGCTCTTTCCACTGAGCCACGCTGCTTCACCTTCCCATCAGCAGGGAGAAGCAGCAGCACCCATCCAGTAATTCCCAAACTTCTCCATTCTGCGGAGACCACGCGGCCGCTGCCACTTCTGTCCTCCCCGCTCCCAGCAGGCTACTATGTAAAAATTGTATCTGGCTTATTTTAGAAAATAATCTATTATGCATTATACAAAGGAAGGTCCACAGCTTTGTCTGCTTCTGAATGCGCCGGGTTTTTTTGTTTTTTTAAAAAGGAGAGCTGCTTTAAACTGGAGTTATCACTAGAATTGAATGTTTTGATTAAGAGTTTGAGGACATCTTTTAATATTTAACACATTCTAATGCGTTTTGCTTGACTGGAACCTTAGAAAACTTACATCTTAACCCACCCAAATTGTGGACTTTGGTAAGTTCTTATACACCTCTATGGGGTTTTCTATATTCTAAGGGATTTGTTTCTGCGAAATGTGTTCCTGGTAAGAAAACAAATAGAAAATTGCCAGGTACTTTCATTTTGCTGAATAAATATTGAAGCTAAATGGGCCTTTGAAACATTGAAGAGCCTCGTGCTCTAGAAAGCTGGCACAGAGATATTTCATGTGAGAATACCTTGGTTAAGTTAACTTGACAAGAACATGAAGTCACTTATGGAAGGGAAAGGTACTTCTTGGTTTGTATTTGCACCTGGATTTGCAACCCTTATTCACTCCTCCCTCATCCTCACAGCACTTACATTCATATTCTTAAATTATTTCTATTAGTGCCTGCCTCCCTCTCTAGACTGTAAGCTCATTGTCGACATTCAATCGTATTTTTGCAGCACTTACTGTGTGCAGGGAACTGTATTCATTCATTCAATCGTATTTATTGAGCACTTACTGTGAACAGAGGACTGTACTAAGCACTTGGGAAGTACAAGTTGGCAACATATAGAGACAGTCCCTACCCAACAATGGGCTCACAGTCTAGAAGGGATGACAGGTGGCAAAACAAAACATGTAGGTGGGTGTCAAAATCATCAGAACCAATAGAATTAAAGCTGTATGCACATAGTTAACAAAATAAATAGAATAGTAAATATGTACAAGTAAAATAGAGTAATAAATCTGTGTGTGTATATATATATATACACACACAAGTGCTGTGGGGAGGGGCAGGAGGTAGGATGGTGGGGATGGGGAGGAGGAGAGGGAAAATGGGGTTCAGTCTGGGAAGACCTCTTGGAGGAGGTGAGCTCTAAGTAGGGCTTTGAAGGGAGAAAGAGAGGTAGTTTGGCAGACGTGTGGAGGGAAGGCATTCCAGGCCAGGGGAAGGATATAATAATAATAATAATGGTATTTATTAAGCACTTACTATGTGCAAAGCACTGTTCTAAGCTCTGGGGAGGATACAAGGTGATCAGGTTGTCCCACGTGGGCCTCACAGTCTTAATCCCCATTTTACAGATGAGATAACTGAGGCCCAGAGAAGTGAAGTGACTTGCCCAAAGTCACACAGCTGACAACTGGCGGAGTCAGGATTTGAACCCATGACCTCTGACTCCAAAGCCGGGGCTCTTTCCACTGAGCCACGCTGGGTCGACGGTGGGACAGGCATAAATGAGATACAGTAAGGAAAACGAGGTACAGTGAGTACACTATACACTGCACTAAGCACTTGGGAGAGTACAGCATAACAACACATTCCCTGCCCAAAGTGGGCTTACAGTCTAGAGGAGGGAGCAGATGTGCACACAGTAAGTGCTCAAAAAATATGAAAAATCGATGTTATCTATGGAGCGCTTTGTGAAGAGCACAATTGCTTGGAAGAGTACAATACAACAGAATAAGCAGACACGGTCTCTTCCCGTAACAGGATTGATTGATGGACTTGTTGTGGGCAGGGAGTGTGCCTGTTTGTTATATTGTCCTCTCCCAAGTACTTAGTAAAGTGCTCTACATGCTTTAAGCACTCAGTATGACTGACTGAATGGCACTGCTTGCAGGGCCAAGACAGAGAATTTGATTAAAGTGCGTAATTCTTGTACCGCATGTTGAAACAGAAATTCTGTGATTTTTTTTAAATTTATTTTTTAAGCAGGAATGTTCAAGGAGGCTAAAGCTGAGGAAGGAAATGACAGCCCTGGAAACTGAAGTTTCTTATCTAACCACAAGACGTGAAAATAGAAGATGCCTTTCTACTTGTCTTGTTGTCTGTCTCCCCTTTCTAGACTGTGAGCCCGTTGTTGGGTAGGGACCGTCTCTATATGTTGCCGATTTGTATTTCCAAAGTGCTAGTACAGTGCTCTGCACACAGTAAATGCTCAATAAATACGATTGAATCAAGGAATGAATGAAACTGTAAGCAGTTCTCTGTCTAATCTTCCCATTCCTCCTGTCCCCACTGTTTGATAGTCTCCCATTTTCATTCATTTTTAAATCATATTAGTTAAGCGCTTACTATGTGCCAGGCACTGTACAAAGCACTGGGATAGATACAAATTAATCAGGCTGGACACAGTCCCTGTCCCACATGGGGTTCACAGTCTTCATCCCCATTTGACAGATGAGGTCACTGAGGCCCAGAGAAGTGAAGTGATTTGCCCAACGTCACACAACAGACACGTGTCAGAGCTGGGTTTCGAACCCAGGTCCTTCTGACTCCCAAGCCTGGGCTCTATCCACTAGGCCATGCTGCTTCTCATGCTGTGAGCCCCTTGTAACAATAATAATAATAATATTTGTTAAGCACTTACTATGTGCAAAGCACTGTTCTAAGCGTTGGGGGGATACGAGGTGATCAGGTTGTCCCACGTGAGGCTCACAGTCTTAATCCCCATTTTACAGATGAGGGAACTGAGGCACAGAGAAGTGAAGTGACTTGGCTCAGTGGAAAGAGCCCGGGCTTTGGAGTCAGAGGTCATGGATTCAAATCCCGGCTCTGCCATTTGTCAGCTGTGTGACTTTGGGCAAGTCACTTAACTTCTCTGGGCCTCAGTTCCCTCATCTGTAAAGTGGGGATGAAGACTGTGAGCCCCATGTGGGACAGGGACTGTGTCCAGCCTGATTAATTTGTATCTATCCCAGTGCTAAACTGTGAGCCCCCTTCTAGACTGTGAGCCCACTGTTGGGTAGGGACCATCTCTGTATGTTGCCAACTTGTACTTCCCAAGCGCTTAGTACAGTGCTCTGCACACAGTAAGCGCTCAATAAATATGATTGAATGAATGAATGAATGAATGACTATGAGGCCCCCATGGGACAACCTCATCACCTTGTAACCTCCCCAGCACTTAGAACAGTGCTTTGCACATAGTAAGCACTTAATAAATACCATTATTCTAGACTGTGAACCCACTGTTGGGTAGGGACCGTCTCTATATGTTGTCAACTTGTACTTCCCAAGTGCTTAGTACAGTGCTCTGCATACAGTAAGCGCTCAATAAATATGATTGAATGAATGAATGAATGCCCAAAGTCACACAGTTGACAATTGGCGGAGTCGGGATTTGAACCCATGACCTCTGACTCCAAAGTCCGGGCTCTTTCCACTGAGCCACACTGCTTCTCTGTATCTCCCCCGAGGGCTTAGTGCAGTGCTTGTCACACAATAGGAATTTAACCAATGCCACAGTTCTCATTTTTATAGGTACCTAAGTGCTGTAGGGTTGAGGGTGGGGTGAATATCAATTGCTTAAAAGGTACAGATCCAGTTGCATAGGTGACACATTAGTGAGGTGGAATATGGGGAAAGAAGGTTTAATTGGGCTTAAATGTGTTTTTGGTAAGGCTTTGAAGGAGGGGAAAGGTGGTGGGGGGAGGTCTGTCTTTTCATTCATTCATTCAATTGTATTTATTGAGTGCTTACTGTGTGCAGAGCACTGTACTAAGCGCTTGGGAAGCACAAGTTGGCAACATGTAGAGACGGTCCCTACCCAATAGTGGGCTCACAATCTAGAAGGGGGAGACAGACAACGAAACAAAGCACGTGAACAGTTGTCGAGTCATCAGAATTAATAGAAGTAAAGCTAGATGCACATCATTAACAAAATAAAATAAATGGAATAGTAAATATGTACAAGTAAAATAGAGTAATAAATCTGTACAAACGTATATACAGGAGCTGTGGGGAGGGGAAGGAGGTAGGCCGGGGGGGTGGGGAGGAGAGAGGAACGAGGGGGCTCAGTCTGGGAGGGCCTCCTGGAGGAGGTGAGTGCTCAGTAGAGCTTTGAAGGGAGGAAGAGAGCTAGCTTGGTGGATGTGTGGAGGGAGGGCATTCCGGGCCAAGGGAAGGATGTGGGCCAGGGGTCGACGGCGGGACAGGAGAGAACGAGGCCCAGGGAGGAGATTAACAGCAGAGGAGCAGAGGGTGTGGGCTGGGCTGGAGAAGGAGAGAAGGGAGGTGAGGTAGGAGGAGGCAAGGGGATGGACAGCCTTGAAGCCCAGGGTGAGGAGTTTTTGCTTGTTGCCTAGGTTGACAGGCAACCCCTGGAGATTTTTGAGGAGGGGAGTAACACACCCAGAGCGTTTCTGCACTTTCTATGAAGGGGGAAGGAGTTCCTGGTCAGAAGGAGGAATGAAGGTAAAGGGAGGGGGTGGTCAGTGGTGAAATAGATGGAATGAAGTACAGTGAGTAAATTGGGGTTAGAGGAATAGTGCCTGCATACTGAGTTATGGTAAGATCTCAGCGAGGTAATGTTGGTCGAGGGAGCTGATTGAAAGCTTTAAAGCCATAAGGAGTGTGCTTAATGTGGAGGTAATAATAGTGATATGTTTGGTTTTGTTCTCTGTCTCCCCCTTTTAGACTGTGAGCCCACTGTTGGGTAGGGACTGTCTCTATATGTTGCCATCTTGTACTTCCCAAGCACTTAGTACAGTGCTCTGCACACAGTAAGCGCTCAATAAATATGATTGATTGATTGATTGATTGATAATAAAAATACCAGTATTTGTTAAGTGTTCAATATGTGTCCAGCACTGTTCGAAGAGTTGAAGCTAATCAACTAATCAACTAATCAAGCTAATCAGGTTCGATACAGTCCCTGTCCTACATGGGGCTCAAAGTCTTGATGCCCATTTTATAGATGAAGTAACTGGGTACAGAGAATAATAATAATTATGGTATTTGTTAAGCACTTATTCTGTGCCAAGCACTGTTCAAAGCGTTGGGGTGGATACAAGGTAATCAGATTGTCCCACGTGGTGTTCTCAGTATTAATCCCCATTTATCCAAATTCTAGACTGTGAGCCCACTGTTGGGTAGGGACCGTCTCTATATGTTGCCAACTTGTACTTCCCAAGTGCTTAGTACAGTGCTCTGCACACAGTAAGCGCTCAATAAATACGATTGAATGAATGAATTCAATCATATTTATTGAATGCTTACTGTGTACAGAGCATTATACTAGGGGCCCAGAGAAGTCAAGCAGCGTGGCTCAGTGGAAAGAGCACGGGCTATGGAGTCAGAGGTCAGGGGTTCGGATCCCGGCTCCGCCACATATCTGCTGTGTGACCTTGGGCAAGTCACTTAACTTCTTTGAGACTCAGTTACCTCATCTGTAAAACAGGGATTACGACTGTGAGCCCCACGTGGGACAACCTGATCCCCTTGTATCCCCCCCAGTGCTTAGAACAGTGCTTTGCACATATTAAACGCTTAACAAATGCCATCATTTTTCTTCTAGACTGTGAGCCCACTGTTGGGTAGGGACCGTCTCTATATGTTGCCAACTTGTACTTCCCAAGCGCTCAGTACAGTGCTCTGCACACAGTAAGCGCTCAATAAATACGATTGAATGAAGTGACCTACCCAAGATCACACAACAGACGAGTGGAGGAGCTGGGCTTAAAATCCATGTCCTCTGATTCTCAAGCCCATGCTGCTCTTGCCAATAGGAGTGAAGTGACTTGCCCAAGGTCACATTCATTCATTCAATCGTATTTACTGAGCACCTACTGTGTGCAGAGCACTGTATTAACCTCTTGGAAACTACAATTCAGCAACAAATAGAGACAACCCCTGCCCACAACAGGCTCACAGTCCAGAAGCAGACAAGTGGCTGAACAGAGATTAGAACCCAAGTCCTTCCGACCCCTGGAAATTCTGGAGGAGCTGGGAGATGTGGACTGAATCATGCAGACTTCACAGCCTCACCCCAAACTCAGGCACAGCAGATTTGAGTCTTCCAACCAAACTGTGAGCCCACTGTTTTTAGACTGTGAGCCCACTGTTGGGTAGGGACTGTCTCTATATGTTGCAAATTTGTACTTCCCAAGCGCTTAGTACAGTGCTCTGCACACAGTAAGCGCTCAATAAATACGATTGATGATGTTGATGATGAAATGCTCCATTTTGAGATGACTTCACTTGAGAAGCCGCATGGTTCAGTGGAAAGAGCACGGACTTTGGAGTCAGAGGTCATGGGTTCCAATCCTGACTCCGCCACTTGTCAGCTGTGTGACTTTGGGCAAGTCACTTAACTTCTCTGTGCCTCAGTTACCTCATCTGCAAAATGAGGATTAAGGCTGTTAGCCCCCCGTGGGACAACCTGATCACCTTGTAACCTCTCCAGTGCTTAGAACAGTGACTTGCACACAGTAGGCACTTAATAAATGGCATGATTATCATTATTACCCCAGTTATTCTTCGAAGCTGTTGACAAAGCATGAATCCAGGCAGACATTTGTGTGTAGAAATGCTGACTTTGAAACTTTTTCTCTACTCTCACTCCAGTGAAAATTTGTTCTAACCCACGGTGAATAAATCCCTCTCTTCATCAAACCATACTTTGTTGTGTCATCCAAATGTAGGATGCTGTACCAAGTGCTAAGTACAACGCTCTGTACACGGCACACACTCAAAAGATGAGCCCCAGACTGAGCCCCCTTCTTCCTCTCAATCAATCAATCAATCAATCGTATTTATTGAGCACTTACTGTGTGCAGAGCACTGTACTAAGCGCTTGGGAAGTACAAGCTGGCAACATATAGAGACAGTCCCTACCCAACAGTGGGCTCACAGTCTAGAAGGGGGAGACAGAGAACAAAACCAAACGTACTAACAAAATAAAATAAATGGAATAGATAGGTACAAGTAAAATAAATAAATAAAATAGAGTAACAAATATGTACAAATATATATATATATACAGGTGCTGTGAGGAAGGGAAGGAGGTAAGATGCGGTGTTCCTCTTTCCCCTCCCCACCGCACCTGTATATATGTACATATGTTGTACATATTTATTACTCTATTTATTTTACTTGTACATATTTATTCTATTTTATTTTGTTAATATGTCTTGTTTTGTTGTCTGTCTCCCCCTTCTAGACTGTGAGCCCACTGTTGGGTAGGGACCGTCTCTAGATGTTGCCAAGTTGTAGTTCCCAAGTGCTTAGTAAATTGCTCTGCACACAGTAAGCGCTCAAAAAATATGATTGAATTGAATGAAAAGATACCATTGATTTTGGTCCTTTGGTGATGATGATAATAATAATAATGGCATTTATTAAGCACTTGCTATGTGCAAAGCACTGTTCTAAGCGCTGGGGAGGTTACAGGGTAATCAGGGTGTCCCACGGGGGACTCACAGTCTTAATCCCCATTTTACAGATGAGGGAACTGAGGCACAGAGAAGTTAAGTGACTTGCCCAAAGTCACACAGCTGACAAGAGGTGGAGCCGGGATTTGAAGATTTGAACCCATGACCTCTGACTCCAAAGCCCGGACTCTTTCCACTGAGCCACGCTGCTTTGATCTACTTGAGCTCAAGACGATATGATGTTGGTGAGACATAACCAATCCGTTGTACTTACTGAGGGCTTGCTGTGTGCAGAGCCTTGTAATAAATGCTTGGGTGAGAGAAGCAACATGGTTTAGTCGAGAGAGCATGGGCACTTACTATGTCAGAGCACTGTACTAAGTACTTGAGAGAGTACAAGCACTACAGACTTGGTAGACAGCATGGCTTATTAAAAAGAGTACAGGCTTGGGAGTCAGAGGACATGGGTTCTAGTCCTACTCTGCCACTTGTGTGCTGTGTGACCTTGGGCAAGCCACTTAACTTCTCTGTGCCTCTGTTACCTCATCTGTAAAATGGGGATTAAGACTGTGAGCTCCACGTGGGACAACCTGATTACCTTGTATCTACCCCAGCCTTTAGACCAGTGCTAGGCGCATAGTAAGTGCTTAACAAGTACCATAATTATTATTATTATTAGACATCTCCCCTTCCCACAACGAGTTTATGATCTAGTGGGGGAGAAAGGCATTAATATAAATAAATTATGAATATGGACATAAGTGCTGTGGGCTGTTTCATATCCCCATAAAAATCTATATGCCCAAATCCAAACAAGTAAAATTGTCCTTGTCTTCCTACTCTAGTGGTATTAAAGCACTGCCTGTGTGTCAAGCACTGTTCTAAGCACTGGGGTGGAGACAAAAATAACTGGATCAGACACGGTCCCTGTCCCACATTGTTCTCAGAGCATAAGTAGAAGGAGGGAGAATGGGTATTGAATCCTCATTTTATAGGTGGGGAAACTGAGGAACAGAGAAGTGAAATGACTTGCTCAAGGTCACACAACAGACATGACAGAGCCGGAATTGGAAATCAGGCTTTCTGACTCCCAGACTCGTGCTCTTTCTACTAGGTCATGCTGCTCCTTTGCTTGCACGCTAATTCTTTATTATCTTATTTTAGGAGGTTGTGGAAGCAATCTGTCTTCTGCAGTATATAACCTAGCTCGTGAAACATAATCCCCATTACTCCTCCTCCCCCATCACGCAAACAATAATCCTTAACCTCGACAAAGCAACCAGTAATTTTTTAAAAAAGGGGGTCCTACAGCAGTTCCCGTGTTCCCAATTCCCGCGGGATCTTTTGGAAATATTCCACCAATTCTCCGTTTAATCAGGAATCTTTCCTTAGTCCGTCCAAACGGCCGGATGGGTCTTTCCTATGGCGAACAACTACACTTTTGTTTGAACTGTCCAACTTTTTCTTTTGCAACGGATTCTTAGTGGTGGTTTTCTCTTTCCCTTTTAGAGAGGCTGGGGCATTCTATGGCAACATGTTACAGGCACAAGTTCATGGCAAGTTCAGAGGAAAGGAATTTTCAAAGAAAACCCAAGACAAAGCATTCTGGGTAGCACTATGGAAGGTTGACAAAACAATGATAAACAATGAAAAAAAAGGAAACAATTAAGTGTGCTGAAATACTGCATCAGCACATTGGCGACTGTGAACTTTTTCTCGGGAAAATGTTTTACTGTGGGCAGTCTTGGAAAGAGGCTAACCCAGGCCATTGCACGTAGACTGATTCTGAAACGTGCCTTTCAACTTAAAAAAGAAGCGGGCAAATATGTCTGCGAAAGATAAGGCTTTCTGAAGCAAAATATAATACATGGAAATCCCTTTTCGGTGTACTTCTGGACTTGGGGAGGTAGGAAACTTGAAACAGTAGGGTTATGGTAAAAGCACAAGTCTAAACAAGGTGTGAAAATCTGGACCATTTGTGGCAACTGGCCTAACAGGAAATCAGAAATAGCAGGTCTGAAACACAGGAGAAATGCCTTGCCTGTAAATTTGGACACTGTGTGGCCTAGTGGATAGAGCACAGCCCGGGAGTCAGAAGGACCTGGGTTCTAATCTTGGCTCCACCCCTCATCTGCTGTGTGGCTTTGGGCAAGTCACTTCACTTCTCTATGCCTCAGTTACCTCATCTGTCAAATGGGTATTAAGACTGTCCCCCATGGGACATGTTCTGTGTTCAACCTGATTAATTTGTATCTTCTCCAGTGCTTAGAACTGTCATCTAGACTGTAATAGTAATAATAATTAATTCATTCATTCATTCCATTGTATTTATTGAGTGCTTACTGTGTGCCGAGCACTGTACTAAGCACTTGGGAAGTACAAATTGGCAACATATAGAGACGGTCCCTCAATCAATCAATTAATCAATCAATCGTATTTATTGAGCACTTACTGTGTGCAGAGCACTGTACTAAGCACTTGGGAAGTACAAGTTGACAACATATAGAGACAGTCCCTACCCAACAGTGGGCTCACAGTCTAGAAGGGGGAGACAGGGAACAAAACAAAACATATTAACAAAATAAAATAAGTAGAATAAATATGTACAAGTAAAATGAATAAATAAATAGGGTAATAAATACGTACAAACATATGTACATATACCCAGGTGCTGTGAGGAGGGGAAGTGCGTACTATGTGCTGAGCACTGTTCTAAGCTCTGGGGTAGCTACAGGGTACTCAGGTCGGACACAATCCCTGTTCCCCATGGGGCTCACGGTCTTCATCCCCATTTTTCAGATGAGGTAACTGAGCTACAGATAAGTGAAGTGACTTGCCCATGGTGACGCAGCAGACATGGAGGAACTGGAATTAGAATCCACATCCTCTGACTCCCAAGGCCGGGCTCTTTCCACCAGGCCACGCTGCTTCCCACCACTGCAAACTTTTTGTGGACAGGGAATGTGTCGGTTGTACTATCCCAAGCGCACACGGTAAGCGCCACATAAATACAATTGACTGACTGACACATAGTGAATGCTTATCTAAAAAAACAAAACAAAACAAAACAAAGTTGTTGGCCCAGGTGCATCTCTTGTTTCCTATCTAATCTCCCCTTCCCAGCCCACTTCCCCCATCTAAAAGCAGATGAGGTAGAAGAATATAAACCCACTTTCATTATCGTGCACAGAAATAGTTGCTTTCTTAGCTTAACTTCAAATCAAGCATAAACAGTTGGCAGAGGTAGTAAACAAGCCACTCTTTTGTTTCGTACTTCCCAAGGCACTTTGTCCAATGCACTGCATGCAGTGGATGGTCGATAAATATTAATGATCAAGCCATTTTTTTTTAAAATGGTTCATTCAACCATTCTTTTAGACTGTGAGCCCACTGTTGGGTAGGGACTGTCTCTATATGTTGCCAATTTGTACTTCCAAAGCGCTTAGTACAGTGCTCTGCACATAGTAAGCGCTCAATAAATATGATTGATGATGATTCAACTTTGATATCCTCCTTGAGAAGTACCTATCTGAGGGGATTTATCAGAGAATGGAAGGATAGAGACAGGATAGCAGCTGTAGAGAAAGGACTCAATGTGCTACGCAGAATGGAGTACATGTTACTCTTAGATTAGCCATTATTGCACCTCTCATACTCGCATAATTGCCCACTCCTTTGCATAACTTTGCAACCCCAAATCAGAGTGGGGGGTACAGCTCTTACATGGGGAATTAAGCTTAGCAATAAGGGAGTAAGAGGAAAAACAGAAGATCAAAAGGAGGAGGGAAGGAGAGAAGGTAGAGAAAGTTAAAAAGGCACTTGAGACTGTATCCTCCTTCTTTTACACTCTCCCAAATGCCACCTTCAACATGCACCCAGTAAACTGTGGTAACCTCCTTTCCCTTCTTCCGACTCCAGAGTTTGCACATGTTAGTGAAGACTTCATGTCCTGAGCTGGAATATGTGACATTAGCTCATTGTGATCCTTTTCCTAGCCTGGCATGTACCACCGTTACTATTTATGAAAATCACCTTGCATCTCGTCCTCCAAAGTTGGGGAAAGGCAGGGAATTAGGTGGAAAAGGTAGGGAGAAGAGTGTGGCTTAGTGGAAAGAGCACAGGCTTAGTGGAAAGAGCACAGGCTTGGGAATCAGAGGTCATGGGTTCTAATCCCGGCTTCGCTACTTCAGCTGTGTGGCTTTCGGCAGGTCACTTAACTTCTCTGTGCCTCAGTTACCTCATCTGTAAAATGGGAATTAAGACTGTGAGCCCCACATGGGACCATCTGATTACCTTATATCTACCCCAGCACTTAGAACAGTGTTTGGCACATAGTAAGTGCTTAACAAATACCTTTATTATTACTATTACTATTATTATTATTATTATTATTATTATTATTATTATGTGGCAGAGGCAACTATCAAAGTAGTTATGGTAATAAAAGTAACAAGTTAAGATAGAACACAACGGCACCACATAAACCATATCAATCAATCAATCGTATTTATTGAGCACTTACTGTGTGCAGAGCACTGTACTAAGCACTTGGGAAGTACAAGTTGGCAACATATAGAGACCATATCTGTAAAGTATAACATCCTGTTGCTTCATAGGTGACAGACGATCACTCTCCCCAACTTCAAAGCCTTATTAAAAGCTCACCTCCTCCAAGACACCATCCCCTTCTAAGCCCTCATTTTCTCTTCTCCCTCTCCCTTCTGTGTCACCACTGCACTTGAATTACGCCCTTTATTCACCCAACTTCAACCCGACATAACTTATGTCCGTAATCTATTTATGTATATCAATGTCTGTCTCCCCATAGACTGCTAGCTCCTCGTTGGCAGGGAATATGTCCATCAACTCTTATAGTGTACTCTCCAAAGTGCTTAAGACAGTGCTCTTGCACAGAGTAAGTGCTCCATAAATACAAATGATTGAGGGATAAACCACTAGCATGGTAACCAACCAATCTTTCACTCAGTGTCTCGGTCCTGTTTTGATGTCTGTCTCCCCCCTTCTAGACTGCGAGCCCTTTGTTGGGTAGGGATTATGTCTATTTGTTGCTGAATTGTACTCTCCAAGTGCTCAGTACAGTGCTCTGCTCATAGTAAGTGCTCAATAAGTACAACTGAACGAATGAGACTCACATGGGTCATGGACTGTGTCTCATCTGATAACCTCGTGTTTCCACCTAGCCCAGTATTTAGCAGAGTTCTTGATACCTTCTGAGGACAGAGTAGAAAAATTTTAAGATCAGTTATTAACTATCCTGGCATTTCTGTCTTTTTTGCTACCCGCGTCTCCCTTTCCAGTCCAATTCATTCTTTTTTTTTGTACAGAGAAATACACAGGACATCCCCAAAATAATATTTTTTCCACACAGAATTCACCCAAACACCACAGACAGCCATTTCTCTGTTCCTGATACATTTCCAGTTGATTTTTCCTATCAAAACTGAGCATTCAATTTGGAATTCATTCAAATTTATTGAGCTCTTACTGTGCTCAAAGACTGTACTTAGCACTTGGGAGAGTACACTATCCCTTCCCACGAGGAGCTTGCAGTCTAGAGGGGGAGCGAATAAATTAAATTGGAATTAAATTGACCAAACACATGCTCCTTAGCAGGAATCTTGCTATTCCTTTTAGCCCCCACTGTTGAACTGAATATTTAATGCGTCTAATGAATAAAATTATATGCTTGGAATCACCCTTCAGCATAATGGTATTACAACTAAATTTTTCTTTGAGTTATGTTTGTACTATTATAACTAACATTTTTTCACGGTGTAGGTTAAAAGTCTGTAGCCTCTAATTTGAAGGGAAGTCTATTATCACTTTCTGCAAAATTAGTCAGGGAAGAATATTAAGACATCTAAAAACTGACACGAATGGAAAACGATTTCTCTCTCTCCTCTCGAGGAGATGATTATCTGATGTTTGACATTCCGTTTTTCAGGGCTGTTAAGGGAGAAGAAGATTTTGCTTGTTCTCTGAATTAATCTGTGGAAGGAATGCTTTGGTTTCGTACTCACTACGTTCACATACACAGGGATCAGAATTAACTTTCTGAGGTGCCTTAACCATTATAATAATCAAAACGTGGCTCAGTGGAAAGAACATGGTCTTGGGAGTCAAAGGTCACGGGTTCTAATCCCGACTCCACCACTTGTGAGCTGCGTGACTTTGGGCAAGTCACTTAACTTCTCTGTGCCTGTTACTTCACCTGTACAACGGGGATTAAGACTGTGAGCCCCGAGTGGGACAACCTGATCACCTTGCATCCCCCCAACGCTTAGAACAGTGCTTTGCACATAGTAAGTGCTTAACAAATACCATTATTATTATTAAAGGAATGTATAATAAAAATTATGGTCTTTGTTAAGCACTTTCTATGTGCTAGGCACTGCTCAAAGCTCTGGGGTAGATACAAGATAATTCGGTTGGACATAGTCCCTGTCCCACACGGGGCTCACAGTTTTAATCACCATTTTACAGGTGAGGTAACTGAGGCCCAGAGAAGTGAAGTGACTTGCCCAAAGTCACAGAGCAGACTGACAGCGAGCCAGAATTAGAATTGTATGACCTTCTGACTCCCAGCCCCCTGCTCTATAAAAAAATAATAATAATGATGGCATTTATTAAGCACTTACTATGTGCACAGCACTGTTCTAAGCGCTGGGGAGGTTACAAGGTGATGAGGTTGTCCCTCGTGGGGCTCACAGTCTTCATCCCCATTTTTTAGATGAGGTTACTGAGGCACAGAGAAGTTAAGTGACTTGCCCAAAGTCACACAGCTGACAATTGGCAGAGCTAGGATTTGAACCCATGACCTCTGACTTCGAAGCCCGGGCTCTTTCCACTGAGCCACACTGCTTCTGTGGGGCTGGGCTTGTGCAGAACACTGGACTAAACACTTGGGAGAATACTTCAATCGAGTTGGTAGACCCATTCCCTGCCCAGAATGAGCTTGTACTCTGGAGGAGGAGAGAGATGTTACTACAAATAAATTATGGGCACAATTTTGGTATTAAGTGCTTACTATGTGCCAAGTACTGTATTAATTCCTGGAGTTAGAACAAGTTAATTGGAGAAGCAGCAGAGTTTAGTGAAGAGTATTGGCCTAGGAGTCAGAAGGATCTGGGTTCTAATACTGGCCCCACCACGTGCCTGCTGTGTGACCTTGGGCAAGTCATTTCACTTTTCTGGGCCTCAGTTACCTCATCTGTAAAATCGGAAAAAAGATTATGAGCCCCATGTGGGACAGGGACTGTGTCCAACATAATTAACTTGTATCTGCCCCATTGTTTAGAACAGCGCTTGACACATACTAAGTGCTTAACAAATACCATGATTATTATTATTATGTTTTAACAAACGTGAAAATCATTTCACTTGAGGATCACGGGCCATCCTGTTAATTCTTTGCACGTTGTTGATGAAGCATGTGATCTCCACGTGGGACAGGGACAGTGCCCATTCAGATTCGACTGTATCTACCCTGTTGCCTGTCAACCGATGAATCAAGGAAAAATTCCTCACTCTCGGCTTCAAGGCTGTCCATCCCCTGGCCCCCTCCTATCTCAATCAATCAATCAATCAATTGTATTTATTGAGCGCTTACTGTGTGCAGAGCACTATACTAAGCGCTTCGGAAGTACAAGTTGGCAACACATAGAGACGGTCCCTACCCAACAGTGGGCTCACAGTCTAGAAGGGGGAGACAGAGAACAAAACAAAACATATTAACAAAAGAAAATAAATAGAATAGATATCTCACCTCCCTTCTCTTCTTCTACAGCCCGGTCCACACCCTCCGCTTCTCTGCTGCTGCTAAAACCTCCTCACTGGGCCTCGTTCATGCCTGTCCCGCCATCGACCCCCAGCCCATGTCCTTTCCCGGGCCTGGAATGCCCTCCGTCCACACGTCCGCCAAACTAGCTCTCTTCCTCCCTTCAAAGCCCTGCTGAGAGCTCACCTCCTCCTGGAGGCCTTCCCAGACTCAGCCCACTTTTTTCTCTCCTCCTCCCCATCGCCCCCCACCTTACCTCCTTCCCCTCCCCACAGCACTTGTATATATTTTTACAGATTTATTACTTTATTTTACTTGCACATATTTATTACCCTATTTTATTAATTATGTGCATATATCTATAATTCTACTTATTCTGGAAGTTTTGACACCTGTCTACATGTTTTGTTTTGTTGTCTGTCTCCCCCTTCTAGACTGTGAGCCTGTTGTTGGGTAGGGACTGTCTCTATATGTTGCCGACTTGTACTTCACAAGTGCTTATTACAGTGCTCTGCACACAGTAAGCGCTCAATAAATCCGACAATGAATGAACCCACAACCTCTGACTCCCAAACCCGTGTTCTTTCCACTAGGCCACGCTGCTTCTCCAGAGGTGAGCTATACTATAGTAGAGATATTCTACAATGTACTATATAGCTATACTAGAGTGTAGCTAGCCCAGGAATTAGCACATAGTAAGCATTTACTATCAGAATTTTCAATCAATAGTATTGATTATATGCAGAGCAACATACTAAGCACTTGGGAGAGTAGAAGTTAATTAATGATAGCTGAAACTGTAGAGATGAAGGGAGGGTTCATTTGCTCCCATATTTAAATCACTAATGGAGCAGAATTTGATTTTTTTTTTTAAATGTGTTTATGTCTCAGAAACTTGAAAATGCATGCGTTTAGCCCAAGTTTTTGTGTCTATGTAAGTAAGGTGGTCAGACAGGGCTCATTGGTTGGGCCTTAAGAGTAATGATGATAATGGCATTTAAGTGTTTACTATGTGATAAGCACTTTACTAAACACTGGGGCATAACCAGTGAGACTGTGAGCCCACTTTTAGACTGTGAGCCCACTGTTGGGTAGGGACTGTCTCTATATGTTGCCAATTTGTACTTCCCAAGCGCTTAGTGCTCTGCACATAGTAAGCGCTCAATAAATACGATTGATGATGATGATGATGATGATAACCAAGATACTCAGATCAGGCACAGTCCCTGTCCACGTGGAGTCTTACAGTCTAAGGGGGAGTGTGAACAAGTATTGAGTCCCCATTTTACATAGGAGGGAAGTGAGGTACAGAGAAGTAAAATGGCTTGCCCAAGGTCACACGGCAGGCAGGTGGCAGAGCTGGGATTAGAACCCAGGTCCTCTAAGGGGGAAGGAGAACAGTCACTGACTCCCCACTGTAAAAGATGAGGAAACTGAGGAACAGAGAAGTAAAACGACTTGCCCAAGGTCACATAGCAGGCAAGTGGCAGAGCCAGAATTAGAACCCAGGTCCAATTACTTCCAGGTCAGGGCTCTTTCCTCAAGTGACCCTGCTTCTGGGAATTGGCCACTGTGCACATGCAGCCAGAGATTTACAATACATCGTTGCCTCAATGTGGCCAGAGTTTAAATCCTTAACAACTGACCCACCAAGATCTCATCAGTGGAGAGAAATGTCTCATTTATCTGCATAAAGGTCTAAGAGACCACAGAGATATTTTAAAAAACCCTCATCATGGCATGTGATCAGCCATTTGACGTTTTGTGGTACTAAAATACATCTTTCGCCTCAATCGGTTGGCAAGCTCCGTATAAAATTCAGAGTACAAAATTTACAGTGACAGGCCTTAACAAGGCACTTAAGAAGTCATTCGGCAGCTTTTCACCAAAATGCCATACATTGTTTTAATGTCTGAGCACAGAGTTATTTGCAGATCGAAACAAAACACCATTAAGGTTCATTCTGACATTTCACAACACATTTCAAACAGAGTTCTCACCCTACATTTTAAAGCATATATCACTGCATTCAGAAGAGGCACGCGAGATGACAATGTTGGAATATCCAGATGTGTTAGAGACCCCCAGGGCTGAAATCTATCAAAAGAAGGACCCTAAAATACATCGATTGGTTTTCAGCTTTTATTTGAAAAGGGATTTCATCAATTCACCTCAAAAAAATCTCTCACATCAGTTATTCATAGGATGATACCGCCTCAAAAATAGAAATATCTGAAGGGGACAGAGTTGGTCTACAATGGAGGAAGTGTTCTATACTGAGACTTGGATCCCCTTCATAGTTTTTTAAATAAAATTTAAAACAACTTTCACATAATGATTATGGAATCCTAAACGTACTTTTCAACAGCATTTCTATAAGGCTAAATTCACAGGAAACAGAGGAGAGTTTCCTATTTGGGTCTACAGGCATTAGAAGAAACAGCGTGGCTCGATGGAAAGAGCATGGTCTGTGGAGTCATGGGTTCAAATCCCGCTTCGCAAATTGTCAGCTGTGTGACTTTGGGTAAGTCACTTAACTTCTCTGTGCCTCAGTTACCACATCTGAAAAATGGGGTTTAAGACTGTGAGCCCCTTGGGGGACAACCTGACCACCTTGTAACCTCCCCAGTGCTTAGAACAGTGCTTTGCACATAGGAAGCTCTTAATAAATTCTATTAAAAAAAAGATGGATGGCCCTTAAAGATTTTCTTGTCATTCTAGATGATCCCTCTTATTAGCAGCGTGGCTAGAGGAGCAGCGTGGCTCAGTGGAGAACAGCCCAGGCTTTGGAGTCAGAGGTCGTGGGTTTGAATCCCGGCTCTGCCACATGTCTTCTGTGTGACCTTGGGCAAGCCACTTAACTTCTCTGAGCCTCAGTTACCTCATCTGTAAAATGGGGATTAAGACTGTGAGCCCCATGTGGGACAACTTGATCACCTTGTATCCCCCCCCCCAGCGCTTAGAACAGTGCTCTGCACATAGTAAGCGCTTAACAAATGCCATTATTATTATTATTATTATTATTATTATTATTATTATTAATAATGATGGCATTTGGTAAGTGCTTACTATGTGCCAAGCACTGTTGTCTATTTTAATGGAATTCTGGTAGTTGAAGTCATAACCCTAATAGCACCTTAATAAATTATAAAAAAACTAGCCAGTTATGTGCCTAGGCCATAACCACTCTGACAGGAAGAATTTTTTTTTTTTTTTAGCAAAAGAGCAAAGCAAAATAAATGAGCCCATTTCTCTACTGTAAACGGATTATCTGCCTTGCTTAAAGTGATGAAGTGGTCCACCAGTCTTGCACAAATATGCGCGGCAATACAGCTCTTTCCCTCCACACAGGCTGGCTTTTTCAGTCCCGTCAGTTGGATGCATTTCCCGGCGGTTTTAGGATCGGCTTGGGAGATGGGATTGCAGTAGTTGCTTCACATGTGGCAAGGGGCAGTGGAGAAAATATATCCGTTATATAACAAATGTCCTAGAATTTCAGCTGATTGACTCCAATTTTTTTTTCCATTTCTATTCCGCAAGAAACGTTTGTCTTTGTCAGGCAGTTATTTTGTAATAAAAAGCACGGATGATCTGAACGATTGGGAATTCACAAACTAATTTTTTTGCAAATATAGAGCTCATAGCGGGTTGAATTTGGTTTACATTTGGGTCTGCTTTCTGTCTTTCTTGAAAAGCCTAAGCATTGTCAGCCACATTCTGGCTGCCTCTAGAGGAAGCTTCTCTTTCCCTGGACATATATACTCATATACAATTTTGAGAAGCAGCAGCAGCATCATCATCAATCGTATTTATTAAGTGCTTACTGTGTGCAGAGCACTGTACTAAGCGCTTGGGAAGTACAAGTTGACAACATATAGAGACAGTCCCTACCCAACAGTGGGCTCACAGTCTAAAAGGGGGAGACAGAGAACAAAACCAGCATACTAACAAAATAAAATAAATAGAATAGATATGTAAATAAATAGAATAGATATGGCATAGCGGGTAGAGCACAGGCCTGGGAGTTAGCAGGTAATGAGTTCCGCCACTTGTCTGCTGAGTGACCCTGAGCAAGTCATTTCACTTCTTTGAGTCTCATTTCCCTCATCTGTAAAATGGAGATTGAGACTGTGAGCCCCACGTGGGACAGGGACTGTGTCCAACCCAATTCGCTTGTATCCACCCCAGTGCTTAGTATAGTGCCTGACACATTGTAATTGCTTAACAAATGCCATAATTTTTATTATTAGTAGTAATAATAGTACATAGGGGACAGTACTGAGAGTCAGGAGACCTGGATTCTAATCCTGCCTCTACTACATGCCTGCTGTGTGACTTTGGGGAAGACACTTGAATCAGTCATATTTATTGAACACTTACTGTGTGCAGAGCATGGTATTAAGTGCTTAACTTCTCTGTGCCTCAGTTGAAATGGGGATTAAATATGAGTCCCATGAGGGACAGGGACTGATCTCATCATTTTTTTAGTCAAGGCCCTCATCAATCAATCAGTGCTATTTACTGAGTGCTTACTACGTGCGGCGCATTGTCTTGAGCGCCTGGGAGAGTACAATGCAACAGAATTAGACCTGTTCCTTGCCCATAACAAACTGTCTTCCCAAATGTCATTTTCCTATTAAGGAAAAACTTAAGGGCTGCCGTTTGTTCAAGATTGTTCCATTGTTCAGGCAGAAAGTCAACAGCCTCTTGATTTAAGTTCTGCCCAAACCTTCACTCTGCTCCGGGTCCCGTGAAATGGACGTCCCTGAGCCCCCCTTCTAGAGTGTGAGCCTGCTGTTGGGTAGGGACCGTCTCTCTATGTTGCCAACTTGGACTTCCCAAGCGCTTAGTACAGTGCTCTGCACACAGTAAGAGCTCAATAAATACGATTGAATGAATGAATGAATGATCTGATTAGATTGTATATCTACATCAGTGTTTAGCATATAGTAAATACTTGATGAATAGCACAGAGCATCATTATCATGAAAAACTAAAAAGTAAGACAAGAGCTAGCATGACTTTTGAAAGACTGATAAAGATGAAGCTCAAACTTCATTCCAACTTGAAGCTCTGTAAAGCAGTTAATAATAATCATAATAATGAAATTTGTTAAACGCTTACTATGTGCAAAGCACCGTTCTAAGCTCTGGGGAGGTTACAAGGTGATCAGGTTGTCCCACGGGGGGGCTTACAGTTTTAATCCCCATTTTACAGATGAGGTAACTGAGGCCCAGAGAAGTGAAGTTACTTGCCCAAAGTCACACAGCTGACAGTTGGTGGAGCCAGGGTTTGAACCCATGACCTCTGACTCCAAAGCCGGGGCTCTTTCCACTGAGCCACACTGCTTCTCTAATGGAGGCTCAAATCAATCGTGGCTGTGAGACCTGACCTTGAATCACACTGCAAGGCAAACCAAATTCTTAAGCAGGTTCATCAATAATAATAATAATAATTACAGAATTTGTTAAACACTCACTGTCTTGCAGGCATTGTACAAAGCACTGGGGTCGATACAAGCGAATCGGGTTGGACACAGCCCCCGTCCCACGTGGTGCTCACAATCTCAATCTCCATTTTGCAGATGAGGGAACTGAGACCCAGAGAAGTGAAGTGACTTACCCAAGGTCACACAAGCTGACAAATGGCGGAGCTGGGAGTAGAACCCACAATCTTCCAACTCACAGGCCTATGCTCCATCAACTACACCATGCTAGTACAGTGCCCTGCACATGGTAATCAATAAATTAAAACTATTACTAATTACTGAGGAGAATGCTATTTACTGGAAATTAATGCTCTCTGAAAAATAATAATAATAACAATAATAATAATTTTTGTATTCGTTAAGTGCTTACTACATGCCAGGCACTGCTCTAATAGCTGGGCTAGATACAAGGTCATCAGGTTGTTCCACGTGGGGCTCACAGTCTTAATCCCCATTTTCCAGATGAGGTAACTGAGGCACAGAGAAGTTAAGTGACTTGGCCAAAGTCACACAGCTGATAAGTGGTGGAGCCGGGATTAGAACCCATGACCTCTGACTCCCAAGCCCGCGCTCTTTCCAATGAGCCCTGCTGCTTCTCTAAAATAAAAATATATGTATTTTTGGTTGTGGGAGCACAAAGAAGGGAAGCGTTCAGTACAGTTCTCTGCACACAGTAAGCGTTCAATAAAGACGAGATCTGTATCAGTTCAGGGAAGGGAATTTTCATCAGGAAAGCCTAGCCGTGTTGATGTCAGGGATGGATTTAGGAGGCAAATGGGAGCCGGGGGCCTACCCTTTAACCTTTCTAATGGGGCTGGTGGCCACGACGAGGCGTAATCAATGCAGTGGAAGTGACATTTTGCAGTCAAATCGAATTAAATGGAAATGAAAAGAAAATCTGAGGGCCAACCTAAAGGCTGTTCCCTTGCCACGGAGGTCATCACCAAGGCAACCGAACGCCACCGACATAGGGAGTTAATCCTTAACAAATCTGCAGAAAGCGTGTCCAATTGACTCTGATAGCTGCTGCCGCTGTGGTGAGGAGCTGCGAGGAGCCTCTACAGATGGCATCCATCCACAGAAGAAGCTGGGAGGCCTGGCTGGCTTGGAGAAGCTGTGCGGTTTAGCGGATAATAATAATAATAAAAATAACAACAACAATAATAATAATAATAATAATAGCATTTATTAAGTGCTTACTATGTGCAAAGCACTGTTCTAAGCACTGGGGAGGTTACAAGGTGATCAGGTTGCCCCACGAGGGGCTCACAGTCATAATCTCCATCTTACAGATGAGGTAACAGGCACAGAGAAGTTAAGTGGCATGTCCAAAGTCACACAGCTGACAAGCGGCAGAGCCGGGATTAGAACCTATGACCTCTGACTCCAAAGCCCGTGCTCTTTCCACTGAGCCATGCTACTTCTCTAGAGCCCGGGCCTGGGAGTTGAAAGGACATCTATCGACTTACCTTACCCCCATCTTACCTCCTTCCCTTCCCCACAGCACCTGTATATATGTTTGTACATATTTATTACTCTATTTATTTATTTATTTATTTATTTTACTTGTACATATCTATTCTATTTATTTTATTTTGTTAGTATGTTTGGTTTTGTTCTCTGTCTCCCCCTTTTAGACTGTGAGCCCACTGTTGGGTAGGGACTGTCTCTATATGTTGCCAATTTGTACTGCCCAAGAGCTTAGTACAGTGCTGTGCACACAGTAAGCACTCAATAAATACGACTGATTGATTGACATGTGTTCTAATCCTGGTTCTGCCACTTGTCAGCTGGGTGACCTCAGACAAGTCACTTCTCCATGCCTTGTTTCCCCTCATTAGTAAACTGGGGATTAAGAATATGAGCCCCATGTGGTTCAGGGGCTGCATCCAACTTGACTCTCTTGTATCTACCTCAGTGCTTAAAACAGTATTTGGTGCATAATAATTATGGTATCGAGAAGCAGCATGGCTCAGTGGAAAAGAGCATGGGCTTTGAAGTCAGAGGTCATGGGTTCAAAACCTGGCACTGCCAATTGTCAGCTGTGTGACTTTGGGCAAAGTCACAACTTCTCTGTGCCTCAGTTCCCTCATCGGTAAAATGGGGATGAAGACTGTGAGCCCCCCGTGGGACAACCTGATCACCTTGTAACCTCTCCAGAGCTTAGAACAGTGCTTTGCACATAGTAAGCGCTTAATAAATGCCATTATTACTATTACTATTACTGTATCTGGTATGAGCTCATGATGTGCCAAGCACTGTACTAAGGGCTGAAGTGGATACAAGTAAACTGGGTTGAACGCAGTCCCTGTTCTACATGGGGCTCACAGTCACACTCTCCATTTTACAGATGAGGTTAGGATTATCTCTCTTTATTACTATATTGTACTTTCCCAAGCTCTTAGTACAGTGCTCTGCACACTGTAAGCACTCAATAAATATGATTGAATGAATGAATGAGGTAACCAAGGCCCAGAGAAGTGAAGTGACTTGCCAAGGTCACCCAGCAGACAAGTGACAAATTAGAACTCATGACCTTCTGAATTCCAGTCCCATGCTCTATCCACTCCACCATGCTGATTCTCTATAGTAAGCAGTTAATAAGTACCATAATTTCATTACTGTTTTTACCAAAGTTGGGGAGGTTGGGGGGAAGCACTAATATTAATAATAATATTTGAAAGTGCTTACTATATGCCAAGCACTGTTCTAAGCACTGGGGGAAATACAAGGTAACCAGGTTGTCCCACATGGGGCTCATCGTTTTAATTCCCATTTTATAGATGAGGTAACAGGCACAAAGAAATTAAGTGGCTTGTCCAAAGTCACACAGAAGACAAGTGGCGGAAGCAGGATTAGAACCCATAACCTCTGACTCCCAAACCCAGGCTCTTTCCACTAAGCCACGCTGCTTCTGTGCACCAAGAGCCCCAGTGAGAAGAAGCTGAATGCCCCAAGGGCTGGGGCTTGAAAACAGCTGGTTTGGCCATCCGGTTTCAGCCCCACTTTTCCTCATCTCCCACTCCCTTCTGCATTCCCCTGACTCAGTCCCTTTGCTCCTCCACCCCCTCTCAATGCCACACAACTTTTGTCCATCTCTGTCATTGATTTATTTATATTGATGTCTGTTTACTTGTATTGATATCCGTCTCCCTCCTCTCTCAACTGTGAGCTCATTGTGGGCAGGGATTGTCTCTCTTTATTGCTGCATTGTACTTTCCCAAGTGCCTAGTACAGTGCTCTGCACAGTAAGCACTCAATAAATACGATTGAAAGAGCAAATGAAAACCATGCTAGCATATTGGCAATGGGAGAAGCAAGGGTTACAACACTGAAGAACACTGTAGCCTAATCAATCCATGGTATTTATTCAGTGCAGAGCACAGCACAACAGAGTCAGTCGATGTGATTCCTGCCCCCAAGGAGCTTACAGTTTAATGGAAAGAGCACGGTCCTGGGATTCAGGAGATCCATACTAGGTATTGGTTAAGGGGAGTTCAATGAGGAGCTGTGTAGTCAAATGGAAAGAGAAAGAGCCTGGGCATCAGAGGACCTGGATTCTAATCCTGGCTCCATCAGATAATAATAATAATAATATTCGTGGTACTTGATAAGCACTTACCATGTTCCAAACACTGTTCTAAGCACTGGGGTAGCTACAAGTTAATTAGGGTGGACACCGTCCCTATCCCACATAGGGCTCACAGTTTTAATCCCTATTTTACAGATGAGGTAACTGAGGCCCAGAGAAGTTAAGCAACTTGCACAAGGTCACAAAGCAGACAAGTGGTGGAATGGGGAATAAAACCCATGACCTTCTGACTCCTATGGCTATGTTCTATCCCCTAAACCATGCTGCTTATATAAGCCTGATATGTGATCTTGGGCAAGTCACTTCACTTCTCTGGGCCTCAGTTTCTTCATCTGTCAAATGAGGAATCAATGTCCGTCCTTCCTACTTCGACTGTGAGCTCAGTGTGTGACAAGGGCTGGATCTGACCAGAATAATAATATAATAATGATGATATGTATTAAGTGCTTACTATTTGTCCAGCAGCATTTTAAGCACTGGGGTGGATACAAGCAAATCAGGTCAGGCACAGTCTCTTTTCCACATGGGGCTCACCATCTTAATCCCCATTTTACAGGTGAGATAACTGAGGCACAGAAAAGTAAAGTGACCTGCCCAAGGTCACTCAGCAGACAAGTGGTGGGGGTAGGATGAGAACCCAGGTCCTTCTGACTCCCAAGCCTGTGCTCTATTCCATGTTGCTTCCCTGAACAACTTGTAAGTGCCCCGATACTTAGAAAAATGCTTGGCTCTTAGTAAGTGCTTAATCAATACCATAATAATAATGATAAATGATTCCTACAGATTAAGTATTGTGTTAAAGGCTATGATAGAGTCAAGGTATTCAGATTGGCCATAGTCCTTGAGCTCACAGTCTAAAGGGAGGGGGAAAAGGGATTTTATCCCCATTTTATAGATATGGAAACTCAGGCTCAGAGAAGTGAAATAACTAACCCAAAGTCAAACAATAAGCAAGAGGCGGAGCAGGGATTAGAACCCGGGTCTTCTGATTCCCAGACCCAGGCTCTTTCCACTAGGCCACACTGCTACTCAATACTTCAATCAATTGTATTTATTCAGCGCTCATTCATTCATTCAATCATATTTTTTTTTAAATGTTGGTAGTTGTTAAGCGCTTACTATGTGCCAAGCACTGTTCTAAGCACTGGGGGGATACAAGGTACTCAGGTTGTCCCATGTGGGGCTCACAGTCTTAATTCCCATTTTACAGATGAGGGAACCAAGGCACAGAGGAGTGAAGTGACTTGCCCAAAGTCACACAGCTGACAAATGACAGATCCAGGATAAGAACCCATGACGTCTGACTCCCAAGCCTGGGCTCTCTCCACCGAGCTACACTGTTGCCACTTGTCTGATGTGGGACCTTGGGCAAGTCACTTCACTTCTCTGGGCCTCAGTTACCTTATCTGGAAAATGGGGTTTAAGACTGTGAGCCCCATGTGCGAGAAGGACTGTGTCCAACCTTATGAACTTGTTATTTGCCCCAGGGCTTAGGACAGTTATTGGCACATAGTAAGTGCTTAACAAGTGCTATAGTTGTTATTATCCACTACAGGGGCTGTGTGAAACCTGGTTGTCTTATGTATGCCCTAGTGCTTAGTGCAGTGATTAACACAGAGTAGGCACTCAACAAGTTCCATTACCATCTCTCTGAGACTGAGCACTGAAGTAAGCTCACTATGGGCAGGGAACGTGTCTACTAATTCTGTTGTCCTGTACTGCCTTATTCATTTTATTCAATCGATATCAATAGAAGAAGAGGAAGAGGAAGAGGAGGAGGAAGAGGAGGAGGAAGAGGAAGAGGAAGAGGAAGAGGAGGAGGAGGAGGAGGAAGAGGAAGAAGAAAAAGAAGAAAAAGAAGAAAAAGAAGAAGAAGAAGAAGAAGAAGAAGAAAAGAAGAAGAAGAAGAAGAAAAGAAGAAGAAGAAGAAGAAGAAGAAGAAGAAGAAGAAGAAGAAGAAGAAAAGAAGAAAAGAAGAAAAGAAGAAAAGAAGAAAAGAAGAAGAAGAAGAAGAGGAGGAGGAGGAGGAGGAGGAGGAGGAGGAGGAGGAGGAGGAGGAGGAGGAAGAGGAAGAGGAAGAGGAGAAGAAGAAGGAGAAGGAGGAGAAGGAGGAGAAGAAGAAGAAGAAGAAGAAGGAAGAAGAAGGAAGAAGAAGGAAGAAGAAGGAAGAAGAAGGAAGAAGAAGAAGAAGCAGCAGCAGAAGAAGAAGCAGCGTGGCTCAGTGGAAAGAGCCCGGGCTTTGGAGTCAAAGGTCATGGGTTCGAATCCCGGCTCCACCACATGTCTGCTGCGTGACCTTGGGTAAGTCACTTCTCTGGGCCTCAGTGACCTCATCTGTAAAATGGGGATTAAGACTGTGAGCCCCACGTGGGACAACCTGATCACCTTGTAACCTCCCCAGCGCTTAGAACAGTGCTTTGCACATAGTAAGCGCTTAATAAATGCCATTAAAAAAAAGAAGAAGAATTCAATTCAATAAATAATTGAGCACTTACTGTGTGCAGAACACTGTACTAAGCACTTGGGAAGTACAAGTTGATATGCTTAGAACAGTGCTCTGCAAATAGTAAGCATTCAATAAATACCACTGATTGATTACAATGCCTCTTACTCTGTCAGCACGCGATATTCTCCCTCTCCAGGACTCCAGAAATGGAAGCTCACAGAAGAAGCATAAATTGGCTTTATGATGTCGATGAAATGTTTGATGTGGAGCTAAACTGAAATCACCTGAGACTTGTCACCTGTAACCGAATAGCTGAATAAATCTAGTTGATGATGATGATGGCATTTATTAAGCGCTTACTATGTGCAAAGCACTGTTCTAAGCGCTGGGGGGATACAAAGTGATGAGGTTGTCCCACGTGGGGCTCACAGTCTTCATCCCCATTTTACAGACGAGGGAACTGAGGCCCAGAGAAGTGAAGTGACTTGCCCAAAGTCACACAGCTGACAAGTGGTGGGGCCGGGATTTGAACCCATGACCTCTGACTCCAAAGCCCGTGCTCTTTTCCACTGAGCCACGCTGCTTCTAGTTCTCCTGAATCAATCAATTCATGGTATTTGCTGAGCATTTACTATGTGCAGAACACTGGACAAAGTGCTTGGGAGAATAAACAAAAAGCTTACAGTCTAGAGGGAAGCTAATGCAAGATGCATTTGTAATGAAATAGGATCCTAGTGGAATTATAGAGACAGGAGATCTGGCTTCAAATCCAGTTCCTCCATTTGCCTGCAGTGTGACCTTGGGCAAGTCATTTAGCCTGCATATGCCTTAGTTTCCTCATCTGTAAAATGGGGATAAAATGTCGGCCCTCCCTCAGACCGTATGCCCTGAGGGGAACAGGTACTCAGTCTAAATCTCACCCTTTGAGTGTTTTTTGTTTGTTTTAGGTTTTTTAATGGTATTTGTTTAGTGTTCACTATGTGCCAGGCATTGTACTAAGAGTTAGGGTAGATACAAGCTAATCAGATTGAGCACAGTCTCTGTCCCACATGGTGCTCACAGTCTTAATTCCCCTTTTACAGACGAGGTAACTAAGGCATAGAGAAGTCAAGTGGCTTGCTCACCGTCACAGAGTAGACAGTGGCTGTGCTGGGATTAGAACCCAGGTCCTTCCGACTTCCGGACCCAGGAACTAGCCACTGAGACACAATACACGTGGTTATGAAGCCTTCTCAGATTTAACAGCACTATTTGGTCTGAAAATTGCTGGGGAAGCATCTTGGACTAAATGGAAAAAGATGGGCCTAGGGATTAGGCCTTCTCGGGCATGCCACTTTGGCATGGTGTAGTGAATACAGCATAAACCTGGAAGTCAAAAGATCATGGGTTCTAATCCCAGCTCCACCTCTTGTCTGCTGTGCGACCTTGGACAAGTCACTTCACTTCTCTGAGCCTCATCGGTAATGTAGGGATTTAGACTGTGAGCCCCACGTGGGACAGGGACCCTGTCCAACCCCATTTGTTTGTATCCACCCCAGCACTTAGTACAATGCCTGGCATGTAGTAAGTGCTTAACAAATATCATTATCATTCTTATTATTTAATTTCTCCGAGCCTCAGTTCCCTCATCTGTAAATTGGGGATTAAATAATAATAATAATAATAATAATAATAATAATAATAATGACATTTATTAAGCACTTACTACGTGCCAAGCACTGTTCTAAGCACTGGGGAGGTTACAAGGTGATCAGGTTGTCCCACAGGGGGCTCACAGTCTTAATCCCCATTATTCAGATGAGGTAATAGGCACAGAGAAGTTAAGTGACTTGCCCAAAGTCACACAGCTGACAAGTGGCAAAGCCGGGATTCGAACCCATGATCTCTGATTCCAAAGCCCGTGCTCTTTCCACTGAGCCACGCTGCTTCTCATTAAATCCTATTCCCTCCTACTTAGACCATGAGCCCCATGTGGGACAGGGAGTGTGCCATATCTGCTCAACTTGTTTCTACTCCAGTGTTTTATTATAGTGCTTGGCCAAGAGAAAATGCTAAATACTGTAATCATAATAATTAGTAGTAGTTGCATTTGTCGAACATCTATTGACACTGAGACACTGGATTGTATATTTCTTTGAGGGCAGGGATAACATTTATCAACTCTTTCCCAAATGTTTAGTATAGTGCTCTGCACATAGTAAGCCCTTAAATGCAATTTAGACTATGAGTCCCATGTGGGACAGGGACTGTGTTCAACCTGCTAAACTTGTATCTACCTCAGTACTTGGAATAGTGTTTGATACATTAGTAAGTGCTTAACAAATACCATGTTGTATTACTGATTAATATCTGCAGTATACTAAGCACGTGTGAAAGTACAATACAAGAGCACTGATAGATATGTTCTTGTCCCATAAGGAACTTAGAGTCTAGATGGGGGAGACATTAAAATAAGTTACAGATATGTATATAAGTGTTGAAGGCTGAGGGTTATTAAGCACTCGAGAAGTGTGAAGCAAAGAAGACAGTCAGTCATTCATATTGATTAAGCACTTACTGTGTGCAGAGCCCTGTAGCAAGGTCTTGGGAGAATACGACAATGTTAACAGACACACTCCTTGCCCACAACACGCTTACATCCTAGAGAGGGAAGACAGACATTAATAGAAATAAATAAAATTAGAGATATGGACATAAGTGCTGTGGGGCTGTGAAGGGGAGATGAATAAAGGGGGCAAGACAGGGAGTGTCGCAGAAGAATGAAGAGGAAAGGAAGACTTAATCAGGGAAGGCCTCGGAGACGTGCCTTCAATAATCAATCAATCAATCAATCGTATTTATTGAGCGCTTACTGTGTGTAGAGCACTGTGCTAAGCGCTTGGGAAGTACAAGTTGGCAACATATAGAGATGGTACCTACCCAACAGTGGGCTCACAGTCTAGAAGTACATATTTATTACTCTGTTTATTTATTTATTTATTTATTTTACTTGTACATTTCTATCCTACTTATTTTATTTTGTTGGTATGTTTGGTTCTGTTCTCTGTCTCCCCCTTTTAGACTGTGAGCCCACTATCGGGTAGGGACTGTCTCTATGTGATGCCAATTTGTACTTCCCAAGCGCTTAGTACAGTGCTCTGCACATAGTAAGCGCTCAATAAATACGATTGATTGATTGATTGATAGAAGGGGGCTTTGAATGGGGGGGATTAGTTGTCTGTCAGATATGAGAAGGGAGGGCATACCAGACCAGAGGCAGGAAGTGCATGGGAAGTCAACGGCGAGTTAGAAGAGACCGAGGTACGGTGAGAAGGTTGGCGTAAGAAGAGCAAAGTGTGCAGGCTGTGTTGGAGGAGGAGAGTAGCGAAGTGAGGTAGGAGGGGGCAAGGTGATTGAGTGATTTAAAGCCAGTGATGAGGAGTTTATGTTTGACGTCATCCCCCGGGCCTGGAATGCCCTCCCTCTGCCCATCCGCCAAGCTAGCTCTCTTCCTCCCTTCAAGGCCCTGCTGAGAGCTCACCTCCTCCAGGAGGCCTTCCCACACTGAGCCCCTTCCTTCCTCTCCCCCTCGTCCCCCTCTCCATCCCCCCCACCTTACCTCCTTCCCTTCCCCACAGCACCTGTATATATGTATATATGTTTGTACATATTTATTACTCTATTTATTTACTTATTTATTTTACTTGTACATATCTATTCTATTTATTTTATTTTGTTGGTATGTTTGGTTTTGTTCTCTGTCTCCCCCTTTTAGACGGTGAGCCCACTGTTGGGTAGGGACTGTCTCTATGTGTTGCCAATTTGTACTTCCCAAGCACTTAGTACAGTGCTCTGCACATAGTAAGCGCTCAATAAGTACGATTGATGATGATGATGATGATGCGGTGTTGGATGAGCAGATACTGACAGCTAACAAGGAGCTGAAAATCTGGCAGAAAAATTTGTAAGAAACTGATGTCAAAAACAAAGCCCGGTCACGCCTCGTCCTCTACACTTGGGTGGTTCAATTCCCAGGTGCCAGAAAATGGAGAGGAAAAGGCAGAAAGCATTTTTTGGGCAGGGGCAAATATTTCCAGATGGCAGTCAGTTTGCCTATGTGGGACATGGACTGTGTCAAATCTGATTGTCTCATATCTAATGTGGAGCATAGTACAATGCTTGGCACATAGTAAGTGCTTAAATACCATTAAACAGCAACACACACACACAAAAAACTGTAAGCTCACTGTGGGCAGGGATTGCATCTACAAACTCTGTTATATTGTACTCTCCCAAGTGCAAAGGTACAGTTAGTGCTAAGTGCTAAGGCAAACCGTTTGCCCTCCTAACTTGTCATTTAAGGAAGCCATGGGAGTGAGCATTTATTACACCGGAAAGCAACATGGCCTATTGGGTAGCACATGGGTTTAGGTCATGGGTTCTAATCCCTGTTCTGCCACTTGTCTGCTGTGTGACCTTGGGAAACTCACTCCACTTCTCTGTGCCTCAGTTACCTCCTCTGCAAAATGGGAATGAAAATTGGGAGCCCTATTTGGGCAGGGACTGTGTCCAAGCTGATTAGCCTGTATCTACCCCAGCACTTAGAACAGTGCTTGACACACAGTTAGCACTTAAATTCCACCATTATTATTACCCTGTCCTTGACCACACTGAATCCAGTTCTTGCAGTGGTGATGCACTGTGTCACTGTGTCTGCTGGAAGCTCTCTAGAGACCCTTAAGCCCTTGGCAAGAGTTAGACTTGTTACAAATTTGATGTGAGGTGACATTTGGTTCTCATGCACCTAAGGCCTGAGTTTATCACCCACCTTCCAGCATGAATAGAGATTAATGCTAATCTACAAATTTTGTGAAGGGAAAGTGCTACTTCTGAAATGAAAAATGAACCCCGCTACCACAGACAGCAAATGCAGTCAACTTGCAGCTTGCCGCAAATTCTGACCAGCTATGTGGTGTGGTGATTAATCAATCCAATTCATTGAGCCCTTAAGCTCACTGTGGGAAGGAAATATGTTTATTGTTACACTGTAGTCTCCCAAGTGCTTAGTACAGTACGCTGCACACAGTAAGCGCTCAATGACTATGACTGAATGAATGAATAAATAACGTGAGCAGAGCCCCATACCTTAGCACTTGGGAGAGTATAATATAACCAAGTTTGTAGATGCAATCCCTGCCCACAGTGAGCTTACAGTTTTTTGTGTGTTGTTTAATAATCAGAATAATAATGATAGCATTTGTTAAGTGTTTACTATGTGCAAAGTACTGTTCTAAGCACTGGGGTAGCTACAAGGTAATCAGGTTGTTCCACATGGGGCTCATGGGCTTCATTCCCATTTTACAGATGAAGGGATGAGGCATAGAGAAGTCAAGTCCCTGCCCTCTCCCTGACTCTCCCGTCACCGCAGGCTGAACTACCAGCCTTCCCGTCTCACAAGCCCACAACCTTGGTGTCATCCTCGACTCCGTTCTCTCATTCACCCCTCACATCCAATCCGTCACCAAAACCTGCTGGTCTCACCTCTGCAACATCACCAAGATCTGCAATTTCCTCTCCATCCAAACTGCTACCCTGCTCATTCAAGCTCTCATCCTATCCCGACTGGATTACTGCATCAGCCTCCTCTCTGATCTCCCATCCTCCTGTCTCTCCCACTTCAGCCTATACTTCGTGCTGCTGCCCACTGTTGGGTAGGGACTGTCTCTATATGTTGTCAACTTGTACTTCCCAAGCGCTTAGTACAGTGCTCTGCACACAGTAAGTGCTCAATAAATACGATTGATTGATGATTGATTGCCCAAATCACCTTTGTGCAGAAATGCTCTGGGAATGTTACTCCCCTCCTCAAAAATCTCCAATGGCTGCCAGTCAACCTATGAATCAAGCAAAAACTCCTCACTCTGGGCTTCAAAGCTGTCCATCACCTCGCTCCCTCCTACCTCACCTCCCTTCTTTCCTTCTCCAGCCCAGCCCGCACCCACTGCTCCTCTGTTGCTAACCTCCTCACTGTACCTCATTCTCACCTGTCCCGCTGTCGACCCCTGGCCTGTGTCCTCCCCCTGGCCTGGAATGCCCTCCCTCCACACATCCGTCAAGCTAGCTCTCTTCCTCCCTTCAAAGCCCTACTGAGAGCTCACCTCCTCCAAGAGGCCTTCCCAGACTGAGCCCCCTTTTTCCTCTCCTCCTCCCCACCCCCAACCTACCTCCTTCCCCTTCCTACAGCACCTAAATGTTTGTAAAGATTTATTACTCTATTTTACTTGTACATATTTACCATTCTATTTATTTTGTTAATGATGTACATCTAGCTTTATTTCTATTTGTTCTCATGACTTAACACCTGTCCACATGTTTTGTTTTGTTGTCTGTCTCCCCCTTCTAGACTGTGAGCCTGTTGTTGGGTAGGGACTGTCTCTATATGTTGTCAACTTGTACTTCCCAAGCATTTAGTACAGTGCTCTGCACACAGTAAGAGCTCAATACAACTGAGTGAATGAATGAAGTGACATGCCCAGAGTCACATAGCTGATCGGTTGCAGAGCCAGGATTAGAACCCACCACCTCTGACTCCCAAGTCCTTGTTCTTGCCACTAAGCCACGCTGCTTAGTGGCATTTGTTAAGCATGTATGATGTGCCAAGCACTATATTATGCTACGTGATAGAAGACAATCAGGTTGGACACAGTCCATATCCCACATAGGGCTCACAGTCCTAATATTCATTTTACAGATGAGGGAACTAAACCACATAGAAATTAAATGATCTGCCCAAGTTCACATGACAGATGAGTGGCAGAACAGGATTAGAACCCAGGTCCTCCTGAATTCCAGGTCAGCCCTCATTCAACTAGGCCTCACAGTGCTCTGCACATAGTAAGCGCTCAATAAATACGAATGATGATGATGGAGGAATTGCAAGGAGGAAAGGTATAAGCTAGAGGTCATCAGCAAGAAAGATGAGATTGAGATTCAGTAAATAGTATTTGGACACAACTTGATGGCATAAGAAGCAACAAAGTACTTGAGGAGCAAAGCGTGTGGGTTATAGTGGGGAAGGAGCAAGAAAGCTTATTGAAGATTTTAAACTGATGAGGAGGAGTTTGTTTTCGAGGCAGTGATGGAGATTTTTGAGGAGTGGAAAAACTTTTTTTTTTAGAAAAATAATCCATGCAGCAGTGTGAAGTATGGACTGGAGATGGGAGAGATAGGAGGCTGGGAGGTCAGTGAAGAGGCTGATGCAGTAGTAAAGGAGGGATAGGAGAAGTCCTTGGATCGTTGAGCCCTTACAGTGTGCAGAGCACTGTAATTTAACACTAGGGACAGTACAATATAACAGAGTTTGTAGATGTGACCCCTACCCAAAGTGATCACAGCTTTTTTTCTTGTTTTTGTTTAATGATATTTGTAAAACCCTAAGTGTCGAGTGCTTCTAAGCAGCATGGCTTAGTGGATAGAGCAAGGGCCTGGGATCTAAAAGTTCATTGGTTCTAATCTGGGTTCGGCCACATTTCTGCTGTGTGACCTTGGACAAGACACTTCTCTGGGCCTGCTACCTCATCTGTAAAATAGGGATTAAGAGTGGGAACCCTTGAGAAGCAGCGCAGCTCAGTGGAAAGAGCATGGGTTTTGGAGTCGGAGGTCATGGGCTCAAACCCCGGGTCTGCCACTTTGGGCAAGTCACTTCACTTCTCTGAGCCTCAGTTACCTCATCTGTAAAATGGAGATTAAGAGTGTGAGCCCCCCGTGGGACAACCTGATCACCTTGCAACCTCCCCAGCGCTTAGAACAGTGCTTTGCACATAGTAAGCACTTAATAAATGTCATTATTATTATTATTATAACCCTAGTGGGACAGGGACTGTGTTCAACCTCTCTACCTTGTATCGACCCCGGCGCTTAGGACAGTGTTTGGCACATAGTAAGCACTTAACAAGTCCCATAATTATTGCCCTCCTCTAGACTGTAAGCTTGTTTTAAACAGGGAATGTCCCTGTTTATTGCTATATTGTACTTTGCCAAGTTCTTAGTACAGTGCTCTGCACACAGTGAGTACTCAATAAGTACGATTGAATGAATATATGGAAAGCACTGTACTGGGTGGTTTGCATGGAGAAGGGGTGGATTCTGGTGCTGTTGAGGAGGAACTGACAGTATTTGGTGACCAATGGGAATATAATGATAATAATAATAATGGTATTTGTCAAGCGCTTACTACGTGACAAGCACTGTTCTAAGCACTGGCGTAGATTAAAGGTAATCAGGTTGTCCTACGTGAGGCTCACAATCCTATTCCCCATTTTCCAGATAAGGTAACTGAGACCCAGAGAAGTGAAGTGGATTGCCCAAGGTCACACAGTAGACAAGTGGGGGAGCTGAAATCAGAACCCACATCCTCTGACTCCCAAGCTTGGGCTCTTTCCACTAAGAATATATTGGTTGAAGGAGAGAGAGGAGTCACATTTCCTTCATTGGCCTCTTCGGCCACACACGCGCCGAAGGGTCAAAGTGAACGTCAACCAGGCACACTTCAAGTTTGGAGGCCAAATGTGTGAGGCCGCTTTGGTCCAAAAAAGCCTTCTTATGGAAAGTACTCCATCTACTCTGTCTCTCTTCTGGGTCACCCTTGAACTTGGATTTTCATTCATTCAATTATTCAATCATATTTATTGAGCGCTTACTGAGTGCAGACCACTGTACTAAGCACTTGGGAAGTACAAGTCGGCAACATATAGAGACGGTCCCTACGCAACAACGGGCTCACAGTCTAGAAGGGGGATACAGACAACAAAACAAAACATGTGGACAGCTGTCAAGTCGTCAGAGCAAATAGAATTAAAGCTAAATGCACAGCATTAACAAAATAAATAGAATAGTAAATATGTACAAGTAAAATAGAGTAATAAATCTGTGCAAACATATATACAGGTGCTGTGGGCCTAATAGAAAGAACATAGGCCTGGGAATCATAGCACCCAGGCTCTAATCCACTTACACGGTGTGTGTGTCTCTGGGCAAGTCACTTCACATTTCTGTGCCTCAGTTTCTTCATCTGCAAAGTGGGAATTCAGTCCCTGTTCTCCCTGTATCTACACCAGTGCTTAGAATAGTCATTGACACATAGTAAACATTTAACAAGGACCACAATTATTATCATTACTATTATAATTATTAAATGCATCTCTCTCTGCATAATTTCCAAGGAGGAACTGGGGAGATAAAGTGAATATGTGGGACTTGCACAAGGAGGAGAAAATGTATAAATGAGGTAGTGGAGTTATTGATGGAGCAATTGAAAAGCCAGGTAGAAAACTATGCCAGAAAAGGCTTTCTAATTCAAGGATTCTTCTTTTAAGATTCCACTTCCCCAGTCCAATACCACTTTCTGCTTTCGGAAACTCTATTCCTGACATGGTTTCTGGGCTTTCTGTGCATTTCCTGGGCTTGAGGTTCCAGGTTCTCAGTTTATTCTTTTTGCTTCTGATCCGTATTTCCATCTTCACACTCTTGAATTCTACATTTGGATTCTCATGGAGAGCTCCATGAGCTCTGCCTTCAGGTTCCCCTTTAGAATTTCATAAAGTAACAAGGCTGCTTACCCAAAGAGATTAACTTTACGGAATGCATTCCATTAATCCTTACCTATTTGGTTTATCAATCACAATTCAACGTTTCCATCAACTCATTTATAACACTTATGGTAGGTATTTAGTAAGGGCTTACTATGTGCCAGGCACTGTACTAAACGCTGAGATGAATACAAACAAACTGGGTTGGACACAGTCCCTGCCCCACACGGGACTCACAGCCTCTATCCCTAATTTACAGATGAGGTAACTGAGGCCCAGTGAAGTGGCTTGCCCAAAGTCATACAGCAGACAAGTGGCAGAGGCAGGATTAGAACCTATGACCTTCCCACTCCCAGGCCTGTGATCACTCCATTATGCCATGCTACTTCTCTAATATGATATTTAGTGTCATCTAATAATAATAATAATAATAATGGCATTTATTAAGTGCTTACTATGTGCAAAGCAATGTTCTAAGCGCTGGGGAGGTTACAAGGTGATCAGGTTGTCCCATGGGGGGCTCACCGTCTTAATCCCCATTTTACAGATGAGATAACTGAGGCCCAGAGAAGTTAAGTGACTTGTCCAAGGTCACACAGCTGACAATTTGAACCCATGACCTCTGACTCCAAAGCCCGTGCTCTTTCCACTGAGCCACACTGCTTCTCTAATGTTAAGTGCCAGGATCATTAGCAGATTGACAGATCAGAAATGGCTGTGGGCTCCTTATGGCAATATGGCCTGGTAGAAAGAGCACTATATTGTAAGCTACTTGAGAGCAATGATCCTATCTACCTGTTCTATTGTTTTGTACTCTCCAAAACTCTTAGTACTGGGCTCTGTACACAGTAAGCCTTCAATATATAAGACTGAGTGATTAATTGAACAAAAGTATGGAGGCCAGAGAACCTGGTATAATCCCAGTGTGACACTTGCTTGCTGTGGGACCTTGGGCAAGTTACGTCATTTATCTGGGCCTTGAAATCAAAGTCTGTAAAAGGGGGATTCAATACCTGTTCATTCATTCATTCAATCATATTTATTGAGCGCTTACTGTGTGCAGAGCACTGTACTAAGCGCTCGGAAAGACCAAGGTCCTGTTCTCCCTCCTTCTTAGACAAGGAGCCCTATCTGGGCCAGAGACTTGGTCTGATCTGATAATCTTGTATCTATCCCAATGCTACCCCTTCTAGACTGTGAGCTTGTTATAGGCAAGGATTGTCACTCTTTATTGCTGTACTGTACTATCCCAAGTGTTTAGAACAGTGCTCTGCATTCATTCATTCAATTGTATTTATTGAGCGCTTACTGTGTGAAGAGCACTGTACTAAGCGCTTGGGAAGTACAAGTTGGCAACATATAGAGACGGTCCCTACCCAACAATGGGCTCACAGTCTAGAAGGGGGAGATGGACAACAAAACAAGACAGGTGTCAAAATTGTCAAAACAAATAGAATTATTGCTTTATGTACATCATTAACAGAATAAATAGAATAGTAAATATGTACAAGTAAAATAAATAGAGTAATAAATCTGTACAAATACATACAAGTGCTGTGGGGAGAGGAAGGAGGTAGGGCCGGGGGCGATGGGGAGGAGAAGAGGAGAAAGGGGGGTCAGTGTGGGAAGGCCTCTTGGAGGAGGTGAGCTCTCAGTAGGACTTTGAAGGGAGGAAGAGAGCTAGTTTGGTGGATATGTGGAGGGAGGGCATTCCAGGCCAGGGGAAGGATGTGGGCCGGGGGTCGACGGTGGGACAGGGGAGAACGAGGCCCAGGGAGGAGATGAGCGGCGGCAGAGGAGCGGAGGGTGCGGGCTGGGCCAGAGAAGGAAAGAAGGGAGGTGAGGTAGGAGGGGTTGAGGCGATGGAGAACCTTGAAGCTGAGAGTGAGGGTTTAATAAATATGACTGAATGAATGCTTACTTCAGTGTTTGACCCATAGTAAGTGCTTAACCCATAACACTAGTATTATTTATTATTAACTGAGGGATCACCATCAGTTGAATTTATTGAGAACATTCTGTGTGCAGAGCACTGTAATAAGTGCTTGGGAGAGTGCAATATAACAGAGTTAGTAGACATATTCCCTGCTCACAAGAAGCTTAAAGCCTAGAGGGGGAGACAGACATTACTATAAACTAAATTACAGATATGTTCTTAAGTGCTTTGGGGCTGAGGGAGGGGTGAATAAAGGGTGAAAATCCAAGTGTAAGGGAGACACAGGAGGGAGAGAGGGAAGAGGAAATGAGGGCTTAGCCTGGGAAGGCCCCTTGAAAAAGAGGTGTTTAAATAAGGCTTTAAAGGCAAGGAGGGTGATAAGTCTGTTGGGTCTGAAAAGGGAGGGGGTTCCAGGCCAGAGGCAGAATGTGAGTGAGGGGCTGACAGTGAGATACATGGGCAGTTTGCTAAAAGAACAGCCTGTTTAGAGGAGCATTATATGAACCAAGTCCATTTAGAATGAAGAATCCAATGACTCTTTCAAGTGCTAATTCCTTCTGGAAAGACACAGAGAAGAGATAACTGCACTTCTACCTTCTGATCCAACTGAGTGACTTGAGAAGTTGCATGGCGTAGTGAATGGAGCACGGGCCTGGGAGTCGAAGGTCATGGGTTCTAATCCCGTCTCCACCACCTGTCTGTCACTTCACTTCTCTGGGCCTCAGTTCCCTCATCTGTCAAACGGGGATTTTCGACTGTGAGCACCACATGGGACAGGGACTGCATCCAACACGGTCTCCTTGTAACCACCCCAGCACTTAGTAAATAGTAAGCACTTAAATACCATAATTATTAGTATTATTCTCTTCACCTCTCAAAACTTTTTTTAATGAGCCCCCCCTCCAATACCCACAGCACTTATGTACACATCTGCAATTTATTTATTTGTATTGATGTCTGTCTCCCCTCCACCCCCGACCCCCCGCAAAGACTGTGAGCTTGTTATGGGCAGGGAAAGTATCTCTGTTTATTGTTGTCCTGTACTCTCCAAAGGGTTTAGTACAGTGTTCTGCACCTGGTAAGCACTCAATAAGTACAAGTGAATGAACCACTGGCCTCTTTTTTTTTTTTTTTATAGGAGGGGAATCAGAAACCATGGACCCAGGGTAAGAAACAAGACATTTATATGATCCAACGTTACAGTGTGCAATACCCTGAATTAATGCCAGAGAGTTGGGGCAATAAAGATGTGTTCCACATTACATAGTATTTATTTCCAATTGCATAAATATTTTACCCTATAAATTATACTTGCATACTGAAATGGCCTAATGCCATCCAAAATAAATGCATTTACCAGAAATGTAGGATTAAATACCAATTTCTTCCAAATAGATTCAGAAGTCACAAATGATCTCTCAAATACACAGACTGCCATGTGTTAATCTTGGGCGACTTTTGCATTAGAATGGTACTTTGTAACTGCTTGTCCAATTATTATATCTATATCCGATCATCTGAAAGTGCCATCACTATATCATCCCCAGACTGAGCCCCCCTTTTCCTCTCTTCCTTCCCATCCCCCCGCCCTACCTTCTTCCCCTCCCCACAGCACTTGTATATATATATATTTGTACAGATTTATTATTCTATTTTATTTGTACATATTTACTATTCTATTTATTTTGTTAATGATGTGCATATAGCTTTAATTCTATTTGTTCTGACAATTTTGGCACTTGCCTACATGTTTTGTTTTGTTGTCTGTCCCCCCCTTCTAGACTGTGAGCCCATTGTTCGATAGGGACCATCTCTATATGTTGCCAACTTGTACTTCCCAAGCGCTTAGTACAGTGCTCTGTACACAGGGAGCGCTCAAAAAATATGATTGAATGAATGAATGAATCCCCCATCCTGCATGAGGTGGTGCAAACAAAGATCGGTTAGTTAGGGGTGAATTGTCACTGACACTTCCACGATGAGAGATGAAAGTAAGACTAATCAGTACAATTAAGAGAATTCAATTTAAGCTAAATAACGAAAAAATTCTCAACGATGAGTTCCATCTGATTATGGCAGCGGTCCGTGAAAGTTCCTTTTACTAGCTGCCATGATGATTTGGAAATTTCAAGGCAGATTGGAGCGAACATTGCTTCAGTTTTAGCAGTTTAAACTTTGGAGAAGGATGCTGAGATTATAGCAACCTATAGAAACTAAACTGACAGTGAAGACAAAGAAGGTACTTTCCACTAGGCCATGCTGCTTCCCTCCCAAAGGGAAAAAGGGGGAGACAGACAACAAAACATGCAGACAGGTGTCAAAATCGTCAGAACAAATAGAATTATAGCTATATGTGCATCATTAACAGAACAAATAGAATAGTAAATATGTGCAAGTAAAATAGAGTAATAAATCTGTACAAATATATATACAAGTGCTGTGGGGAGGGGAAGGAGGTAGGGCTGGTGGGATGGGGAGGAGGAGAGGAAAAATGGGGCTCAGTCTGGGAAGGCCTCCTGGAGGGAGTTAGCAGACATGGGTATTAATCCCGTTCTGATTCTAGGCTGCTGTGTGACTTTGGGTGATTAAGCCTCTCTAGACCTCAGTTTTCTCTTCTGCAAAATGAGAGTAAGATACCTACTCTCCCTAGGGGAGAGAAGTCCACAAGGGACAGGGACTCTGCCTAAACTCTTTTTCTGGCATCTATTCCAGTGCTTAACAAAAGCCACTATTTCTACTACTCACTAAAAGGATTTGATGACTCAAACATTTTCACATCTCGAACATCTCTAATTTTAGGGTGGAGTGGAAAACCATTTATTTGAACAAATGAAAGCCAAGTTAATTCAGATCTTTCAACGTTCTACTAACTGGGCCGAATTGCATTTAGTAGGATAGGTTAGTGGAAAAAGCACGGGCCTGGAAGTTTGAGGGCTGGGTTCTAATCCTGCCTCCTCCACTCACCTGTTGTGGGACCTTGGGCAAGTCATTTCACTTTTCTGTACCTTGATTTACTAATATGTATAAAGGGTGTTTAATGTCTGTTCTTTCTCCTACCTAGATTGTAGTTGGACTGCGTTCCAACCTGATTATCTTGCATCTACCCCAGGTCTTAGTATACTGCTTGGCACATAATATAAGCACTTAAATATCACAAAATTATTATTGCCTGGCTGTAAGAAGGATGTATGCCCAGGTTTGTTCAGTTACAGGGACCTTATTTGGGTTTTTGCAGCTGGACTTGGATTAGAAAACTGATGTTCATAAAATTGTCATCTACTGCATATCAAATTTCTTTGTGTCATTGTGTAAAAGATTTTTTTTTCCGTCAGTTGTTCTCAACCCAAAAAGCGAAAAGAATTTCCTGAAAGAATTCAGAAACTCTACTTTTACCTTGAGATAATAGAGATATCTGACATTTTTGGTAACCCTCCAATCAAGCCATGAGACATTTCAATAAAAACACAGAGGGATTACTTGCTCATACTTCTTGGCTAAATTTAGCTATCCCTAAAATGAGACAGACTGAAGGAGAAAGTATTTTTAACAATTAACAACACGGCAGAAGTCATTAAGGAATAAGAACTTAAAGCACTGCATTCAGACTCTAAAGATCTAAACCAGACGATAACAAAGCATCATAAATGTGTTTGTTCATTAAGTTCAAAAAAAAATTTCCAGACTATGGATTGCAATCATATTGGCTGACATCGAGCGTAAGCAATTTAGTGAGACTACAAGACGCAACGCACGTTCTATAATGGTAGGAGTTTTGATCGTGCTAATTAACAGCCATTTTGTTTAAAATAAACATATACGACATTAATTGCCTCTTTTACATAAGAAAGGGAAGATCTTAAAAGTGAAAGCCTGCCAGAGAGATGATCAGAGAGATGAGCACACTCCAGGTGAAAGAAACCCAGGTGAAGTTGGAGATACCATCTGGAGAAAGAGCCTGGTAGGGAGGAGGTGGAGAGGCAAAGCGGGGGGAAGTGTTTTGTGTTTTTTATGGTTTTATCTTTGAGGAGAAGTGGGAGGGTGATCCTCGGAGACGGGCAAGAAGTGGGTGTGTTTAGTGATGTTCCATTAAATGATCTTTCATGGCTGTACTACATGCAATCCCCTGGCACAGCACCTTAGTTTCTAAAGAGATTGCCCTCACCTGTCGACACTTTCTCATCCTTTTGAGTGGGGATTCCCACAATACCTCCCACCCCCTTCCTTGGACACTCAGTCAATAGAAATCATCCAAGCCTGCATGGAAAAACACTAATATTCTCTTGAAGGGAAAAGAAAAAAGAGAGAGAGCCAACACACGCGTTGCTTGAACAAAGCAGATTTGATTTCACTCGTATTCAGGTGCAAACTGACACGAGAGAACAGACGCATAAGAAAATGTTGCATTGAAAATCATCCTGTCTGAATTTCAACCTCAGCACAATGGCTTAAAACAATACTATTAAATCAATGGTATTTGAGCGCTTACTATGGGCAGAACACTGTACTAAGTGCTTGGGAGCTTACACTATAGAGTTGGTAAACATGTTCCCTGCCCATAATGAGCTTACAATCTAGAGGGGGAAACAGATATTATTATGAATAAAGTAGTAGTATTTGTTAAGTACTTAATATGTGCAGTGCACTCTATTAGGGAAGCAGCATGGCATAGTGGTTAGATCATGGGACCGGGAATCAGAAGGTCATGGGTTCTAATCCCTTTTCTGCCATTTGTATGCTGTGTGACCTTGGGCAAATCACTTCACTTTTCTGGGCCTCAGTTACCCCATCTGTAAACTGGGGATTAAGACAGTGAGCCCCACATGGGACAGGGATTGAGTCCAACCCGATCTGCTTGTCTCCATCCCAGCACTTAGTATAGTGCCCAGCACATAATAAGCACTTAACAAATGTCATAATAATTACTAAGCACCTGGGAAAGAACAATACAATAGAGTTGATAGGCGTGATCCCTGCCCACAAGGAACTTACAGTATACAAGGGAAACATTGTTCTAAATGCTGGGATAGATAAAATATAGGTATATCAGATATAGTCCCTGTCCCACATGGGGCTCACAGTCTAGAGGGTAGTATGAGAATCTTATCCCAATTTCATATATGGGGAAACTGAGGCACAGAGAGATTAAGAGATTACCTCAAGGTTACACAGAGGGAGAGTGGTGGCGATGGAACTAGAACTCAGGTCTCTGGATTCCTGCCCCATGCTCTTTCCACTAGGGTAGCCTGCCTCTCTCCATCTTGAAGCATATCTTTTATTCATTCATGCACTCAATCATATTTATTGAGCTCTTACTGTATACAGAGCACTGTACTAAGTGCCTGGAAAGTACCACCTTGAGTTGTTCCTAGTCATGTTGTTTATTAAACACTTACTAAACTAATACTGTTTATTATACCTATAATTCTATGTATTTATATTGACCCGATTTATGCCTGTTTACTTGCTTTGGTTTTGTTATCTCTTTCCCCCCTTCTAGATTGTGAGCCCGTTGTTAGGTAGGGATTGTCTTTGTTGCCGAATTGTACTTTCCAAGCGCTTAGTACAGTACTCTACACCCAGTGAGTGCTCAATAAATACACTTGAATGAATGAGTGAAGTGCCAGACAGTGGAGAAGATACAAAATAAATGAAATCAGTTCATAGGCTTAAAATAAATTAAAAAAAAAAGAAAATGGAGCTGAAAATCTAAGACTAGGGGAGAAGAGGTATGCTATCCTTATTTTACAGATGCATAAACAGAGAATCGGAAGGTTAAGGAATTTCCCTAAGATCTCACAGGACTCCCCTTGGGGTAACTGGGAAAATAATCTGGAATCTTCATTCCCAATCCCTTTCTACTAGACAACACTGCCAATAATCCTAAAAGCCTGGGAAGTCAAAACACAACACGCCATTCAGTGATGTCAGAAAGTTAGATCTTCCTTGAATTCTTCTGGGAAACACCCATGAACTTTATTTCATGGGCAAGTCACTTAACTTCTCTGTGCCTCAGTTACATCATCTGTAAAATGGGGATTAAGACTGTGAGCCCCCCGTGGGACAACCTCATCACCTTGTCACCTCCCCAGCACTTAGAAGAGTGCTTTGCACATAGTAAGCACTTAATAAATGCTATTATTGTTCTTATTATTATCATTTTCCTAATTAAGAGAAAACTTTCCTATGAAAATTAAAAGATTAATAATTCCTGATTGCCTTAGGTAAATATTTAGATTTGGATCAAAAATCCACTCATTTTGTTCATTTGATCTAATTAAAGTCAACTCACCTGAGATGTGAAATCAATCAACTCTTTGAGCACTTACTGTGCACACAGCACTGTACTGAACATTTTGGTAGATACACTCCCTGCCCACAACGAGATTACAGTCTAGAATGTGACTGTGGCAAGAGCTAAAGTTATCATTTTTGGCCTACGACTGGATTTTTTTAATGTTAGGTATCCAAGGAAAAGGGACCTTTATTTTAAAAGTGTTCTTATTCAAGAGTCAAGATGACCAATGTATTTTTCTCCCCCCAACCCCCAGTCCGTAAAGTCATTGTGGGCAGGGAATTTACCTGTTTATTGTTGTATTGTCCTCTCTCAATTGCTTAGAACTGTGCTATAGCACACAGTAAGTGCTCAATAAATACGATTGAATGAATGAATGACTGACAGGCCCTTCCCACTCTGTTCAACCTAAGATGTTCCTATTCTATACTTTTCCAAAAATAACAATATTTAAGGGCTTACTATGTGACAAATATAGCACTTAGTACATTTCCTGGAAGATAGTAACTACTTAAATTTTAATAAAAATTGTACTAAATGCAGGAGTAGCACAAGCATGCCCTATGTGCCACATTAGACTCACATTCTAAGTAGGAGGGAAAACAGGTATTTAATCCCCATTTACAGAAGAGGAAACTGAGGCCCAGAGAAGAGAAGTGACTTGCCCAAGGTCACACATCAGACAAGTGGTGAAGCTGGGATTAAAACCCAGGCCTTCTGACTCTTAGGAATGTGCCCTCCCATTATGGTGACTGCCTCTCTAAAATGCCATGTTGTTTAGCAATAATTGTAGTTGTTCCTCTTAGTACCATAATTCTCCCAAAGTCTCAGCCTAAAAGATTTGCCCTACCCTAGGTGGGTCTGTCTGGTAGTGATAGCTCTCAATAATAATAATGTGATAAACACTATATGCCTAAGACTGTACTAAACACTGGGATAGATACAAGATCATCATGTCCATACGGGCTTCTCGGTCTAAGCAGGAGGGAGAACAATATAGAATCCCAATTTGAAAATGAAGGAACTGAGGCACAGAGAAGTGACTTGCCCAAGGTCAACCAGCAGGCCCATGGCAGAGCCAAAAGTAGAATTCAGGTCCTCGGACTCCCAAGCCTGTGCCGCAGCAGGTATTTCTTGGGCCACAACATTTGGGACTGCACTTTCCCATGCTTTGAAAACATTCCCCAAGCGCTTAGTACAGTGCTCTGCACACAGTAAGCGCTCAATAAATATGATTGAATGAATGAATATTTAGTTTACTTGTACATATTTAGTCTATTTTATTTTGTTAATAGGTTTTGCTTTGTTGTCTGTCTCCCCCTTCTAGACTGTGAGCCCGCTGTTGGGTAAGGACTGTCTCTATATGTTGCCAACTTGGACTTCCCAAGCGCTTAGTACAGTGCTCTGCACACAGTAAGCGCTCAATAAATACGATTGAATGAGTGAATGAATTCTGTCATGTTGCAGCAAATCTATTTCTCTGTAGCCACTCTGCAGTTTCTTGGGCACTGTGGTTTCATTCTTGGCAATGTATTTGAGTATTTACCGTGTGCAGAGCACTCAAGTCCATGGAAGAGTACAGTATGATAGATTTGTTCTAAAATTCCCCCCCTCAGAGAGCTTACAATCAACCTGGGACTGAGAATACCTTACAAGAAGCATTGATACCGGGTTAAAAAAGAAAACAGTTTCTCTGTTGGTGATCTGGGCTTTCTATTAGCTAGTTACTTGTAACCAGTATGATATATGTGTTCCAGAAAGCTTCACATCTGACAATCTGCCACCGGGAAGTGCTCAATAAATACTACTGTTTCATTTAAATACTCTCCTTAGAAGAAGCTTCTTATCAATTGTATTTATTCACTGCTTATTGAGTGCAAACATTCATTCAATCATATTTATTGATCACTTACTGTGTGCAGAGCACTGTGCTAAGTGCTAGGGAAAATACGATACAGCAATAGAGAGAGAAAATCCCTGCCCTCAACAAGCTCACAGTCTAGAGGGGAGATAATATTTGTTAGGCACTTTCTATGTGCCAGGCACTGTACTAAGCACTGGGGTGGATTCAAGATAATTGAGTTGGACACACTCCCTGTCCCACGTGGGGCTCACAGTCTCAATTTCCATTTTACAGTTGAGGGAATTGAGGCCCAGAGAAGTAAAGTGACTTGCCTGAGGTCACACAGCAAAGTGGTAGAGCGGGGATTAGAATGCATGACCTTCTTACTCCCAGGCCTATACTCTACCCAAAGAGCACTGTAGTAAGTGCCAGGCAGAGTACAGTGCAACAGAGTTGGCAGACATGGCCCTTGCCCACACGTAGAAGTGATATGGCGGAAAGAGCCCAAGCCTAGGAGAAGAGCTGGATTCTAATCCCTACTCTGCCACTTGTTTGTTGTATGACCTTGGGCACATTATTTCACTTTTCTGGGCCTCGGTTTCCTCATCTGTAAAATGGGGATTCAATACCTGCTCTCCCTCCTACTTAGACTGTGAGTCTCATGCAGGACAGAAACTCTATCCGAACTGACAACAATGTACTTAGACCAACACTTAGCATATAGTAGGGGCCTGAATAGTGGTATTATCATTATTATTCATTCATTCATATTTATTGAGCATTTACCTTGTGAGGAGTACTATACTAAGCACTTGGGAAAGTATAATACGACAATTGGCGGAGCTGGGGTTTGAACCCGTGACCTCTGACTCCAAAGCCCGGGCTCTTTCCACTGAGCCACGCTGCTTCTCATATTAGTACAGTGTCCAGTCGCCCAGCTGATCATATTTATCATGAGTAATAATGATATTTGTACGTATTTATTCTATTTATTTTATTTTGTTAATATGTTTTGTTCTCTATCTCCCCCTTCTAGACTGGGAACCCACTGTTGGGTAGGGACCGTCTCTATATGTTGCCAATTTGTACTTCCCAAGTGCTTAGTACAGTGCTCTGCACACAGTAAGTGCTCAATAAATACAATTGAATGAATGAATGAATACAACAATAAGCAAACACATTCCCTGCCCACAATGAGCCTACAGTCTAGGGGGGAGGTCATAAAGGGGCTTAAAATCTAGAGAACCTTTGAGGATGGTCTTTTGCTTCCTTCTACAGATAAGAAATAGAAGCCCAAAGTGATAATATACTGTACCTCCCAAATCATGAGGAGACACTTGGCCTAGGTTTAAAATACACTTCCTGAGTTTCTTCCCGGACTGGCGGGGAACTCAATCACTTCTCAAACAGACTCATCTGCTACATCATGTTTCAGAGAAGCCAGGGAACATGGTTGTTAAAGGCAAAAAAGAAAAATACCTTGTGCTTGGGACCCAGGCTCCAACCCCTGAAGGCCCAGATTTGGATGAAGCAATGCCAACGATCGTTCTCAACCTCCCTTGTGCTTTTCTTTCAGATTTTCAGTTCTATTTCTCTGACAGGAATCAGGAAACTTTCTTTCTGCTTCCTCTGCACAGCTTTCTTTGATTAATAAAGGGAGAACAGGTGAGGTGTCACCTTCTTAAAGGTACAGGATACCAAACAATCAATTGTTGGTGTTTATTGAGTGCTTACTGGGGGCAGAGTATTGTACTAAGAATTTGAGAGAGTACCATCCAACAGAATTGGTAGGCACACTCCCTGCCCACATCAAGCTTACTGTCTAGAGGGGGAGATAAACATGAAAATGAATTATAGATGCGTACATACATGTTGTGGAGCTAACTGAGGGTAAGGTGAAGATAAAATCTGTCAATCAGTATTATTCATTGAAGGCTTACTATGTGCAGAGCACTGTACTAAGCTCTTGAGAGAGTACAATACAAGACAATTAATAATAATAATAATAATAATAATAATAATAATAATATTTGTTAAGTACTCACTATGTGTCGGGCACTCTTCTAAGCCCTGGGGTTGATACAAGATAATTAGGTAGGATACGGTCCCTGTCATTCATTCATCCAATCATATTTATTGAGCACTTACTGTGTGCAGAGCACTGTACTAAGCGCTTGGGAAGTAAATGTCAGCAACATATAGAGACGGTCCCTACCCAACAGTGGGCTCACAGTCTAGAAGGGGGAGACAGACAACAAAACAAAGCATGTAGACAGGTGTCTGTCCCACATGGGGCTCACAATCTTAATCCCCATTTTACAGATGAGGTAAATGAGGCACAGAGAAGTGAAGTGATTCGCCCAAGGTCACACAGCAGATAGATGGAACCCAGGTCCTTCTGACTCCAAGGCTGGGGCTCTATCCAATAGGCCACACTTCTTCTCTTGCTATTTGCAGGCAGTTTCCGTGCCTATAATGAGTTTACAGTCTAGAGAACTAGCTTACAGTCTACAGTCTAAAAGTGCTTAAGGGGAGCAGACCCAAGAGCATAGGTTCATTCATTCATTAAATCATATTTATTGAGTGCTTACTGTGTGCAGAGCACTGTACTAAGCACTTCAGAAGTACAAGTTGGCAACATATAGAGACAGTCCCTACCCAACAACGGGCTCACAGTCTAGAAGGGGGAGACAGTCAACAAAACAAAACATGTGGACAGGTGTCAAGTCATCAGAATAAATAGAAATAAAGCTAGATGCACATCATTAACAAAATAAATAGAAAGTAAATATGTACAAGTAAAATAAATAGTATAACAAATCTGTTCAAACATATATACAGGTGCTGTGGGGAGGGGAAGGAGATAGGGCCAGGGGGATAGGGACGAGGAGAGAAAAAAGGGGGCTCTGGGGCTCCTGGAGGAGGTGAGCTCTCAGTAGGGCTTTGAAGGGAGGAAGAGAGCTAGCCTGGTGATGCAGTCAATCAATCTATCGATTAGTTGTATTTATTGAGCACTTTTTGTACTGTACTAAGCACTTGGAAGAGTACAAGTGGCCTCCTCCAAGAGGCCTTCCCTGTCTAAGCCCTCCTTTCCTCTTCTCCCTCTCCCTTCATCACCCTAATTTGTTCCCTTTATCATCCCCTCTTCAGTCCCACAGCACTATGTCCAAATAGGTCATTTACTTATTTCTATTAATGTGTGTCTCCCCCTCTAGACTGTAAGCCCATCATGGGCAGGGAATGTGTCTGTTCTGTTGTTATATTGTACTCGCCCAAGCGCTTAGTACAGTCCTCTACACACAATAAGCGCTCAATAAATATGGCTGAATGAATTAATGTACAATCCAACAGAGTTGGTAGTTACTCTCCCAGGGAACGTGGGAGTAGAAAACTTTGACTGCCCACAACCTTCTAGAAGGAGTTAAATCAGGGCATTAAAGTCTGATGGAGAGAGCCCAGATTTCAGGCCTGAGGGGGAGTCAGGAGACCCACTACTTCATTTATTCATTCAGTCAATCCTATTTATTAAGTGCTTACTGTGTGCAAAACACTGAACTAAGTGCTTGGGGGAGGATAACAGAACAGATATAGACATATCCCTGCCCACAGCCAGCTCACAAGCTAAAGGGGGAGGCAGACATTAATAGAAATAAAGAAATAAATAGATACATGAATAAATAAATGATGGATATATACAGATATCTACATCGGTGCTGCGGGGATGGGAGGGAGATTAAATGAAGGAGGAAGTAAGAGCAGAAGGGAGTGGGAGAGGGCTTAGTCAGGGAAGGCATCTTGGAGGAAGCCTCTTATACTTGTCTGCTACTGTGTCACCTTGGGCTAATCTCTTGGCATCTGATCCATCAATCAATCAATATTATTGCTTTTTTATGGTATATGTTAAGCCCTATATGCCAGGCCTTATACTGAGTGCTGGGGTAGATACAAACTAATAAAGAGGGGCAAAATCCATGTCCCACATGGGGCTACCAGTCTTAATCCCCATTTTACAGATGAGGGAACTGAAGCCCAGAGACGTGAATGAATTTATTCTTTCATTCATTCAATCGTATTTATTGAGCACTTACTGTACGCAGGGCACTGTACTAAGTGCTTGGGAAGTACAAGTCAGCAACATGTAGAGGCGGTCCCTACCCAACAGTGGGCTCACAGTCTAGAAGGGGGAGACAGGCAACAAAACAGAACAAGTAGACAGGTGTCAATACCATCAGAATAAATAGAGTTTTAACTATATACACATCATTAATAAAATAAATATAGTAAATATATACAAATAACATAGAGTAATAAATATGTACAAATATATATACGTTCTGTAGGGAGGGGAAGGAGGTAGGGTGGGGGGATGGGGAAGAGGAGAGGAAAAGGGGGGCTCAGTCTGGGAAGGCCTCCTGGAGGAGGTGAGCTCTCAGTAGGGCTTTGAAGGGAAGAAGAGAGCTAATTTGGCTGATGTGAGGAGGGAGGACATTCTAGGCCAGAGGTAGGATGTGGGCCAGGGGTCGATGGCAGGACAGGAGAGAACGAGGCCCAATGAGGAGGTTAGTGGGGGCAGAGGAGCGAAGGGTGCGGGCTGGGCTGGAGAAGAAGAGAAGGGAGGTGAGGTAGGAGGTGACAAGGTGATGGATGGAGAGCCTTGAAGCCGAGAGTGAGGAGTTTTTGCTTGATTCGTAGGTTGACAGGCAGCCGCTGGATATTTTTGAGGAGGGGAGTAACATGCCCAGAGTGTTTCTGTACAAGTGATTGACTTAGTGCTTACCGTGCTTACTGGTGGTTGACTGACTGCTTACTGTGGGCAGTCCACTGTACTAAGTGCATGGGAATTATTCATTTATATCAATGATAGTCTCTTCCTCTGGTCTATAAATCATTGGGAGCAGGGAATGTGTCTGTTAACTCTGTTGCATTATACTCTCCCAGGTGCTTAGTACAGCACTCTGCACACAGTAAGCACTCAATAAATACTGACTGACTGACCGAGTTATCTTGAAGTCTCATAGCACTCTCAATTCTATAGCCTATATTAGAGAAGCAGTGTGGCTCAGTGGAAAGAACATGGGCTTTGGAGTCAGAGGTCATGTGTTCAAATCCCAGCTCTGCCAATTGTAAGCTGTGTGACTTTGGGCAAGTCATTTGACTTCTCTGTGCCTCAGTTCCCTTACCTGTAAAATGCGGATGAAGACTGTGAGCCCCCCGTCGGACAACCTGATCACCTTGTAACCTCCCCAGTGCTTAGAACAGTGCTTTGCACATAGTAAGTGCTTAATAAATGCCATCATTATTATTATTATTATTATTATTATCTGCTATGTAGGCAAAGACTTTAAAGGTTTCCTTGGGACAAGACTGGGGAGTGGAGAATTTTTTTTTCTTTCTAGAGGGTTCATAAGGGACACGGGCCGTGTCCGACCTGATGAACTCATACCCTCCCCAGTGATTAGAATGGTTCTTAAAACATAGTAAGCGCTTAGTAAATACAATAATAATAATGAAATCACAAAGTACAGAAGACTAGTCCCTTTCTGGCAAATCTTTCCAGGCAGCCCCTCTCCACAGCTGCCCCCACTGTGGTAATGATAAAGGAAGTTTGGGCTGCCATTTATGCATAGCTAAATATCACAAGACGAACCACTAAAAGCCCCCAACCTGGTTGTCTACTGACTAACACATCCAGAAAGACGATTGTATGAAAATTAGTGGTGGAGAGAGATTACTTTAGTCGAAGATGGGCGGCATAGAGGGAGTCGTATTAAAAATCACCTTCCTCACCATGAGATGACACAGAATGAAACAAGTTGAATTCCCTGAAGCCGACGACGGGGAAATGAGACCGGTTTTCAAAGGAGAGGGTAGTAAGGTAAAGAGAGAGCTAGGTTTCTCACAAATCACTTGGCCAGGGTAGTTCTTGGCCAAGGTCTTCCCAAGGATACAGATGCCTGTAAAAATAACTGTGGGTTTTGTTAAGTGCTTACTATGTGCCAGCCACTGGACTAAGGGCTGGGGTAGATATAACTAAATAGGATTGGACACAGTCCCAGTCCCACGTGGGGCTTACAGTCTCAACCCCATTTTACAGTTGAGATAACTGAGGTGCACATCGAAGTGATGGGACTTGCCCAAGGCCACACATCAGACAAGTGGCTGAGCCAGCATTAGAACTCATAACCTTCTGACTCTCTGACCAGTGCTTTATTCAACCATGCTGCTTTCCCCCTAGACTGTAAGCTCATCGTGGGCAGGGAATGGGCCTATTGATTATTGCACTGTGCTCTGCACACAGTAAATGGTCAATACACGGGATTGAATGAATAAGGAGGCCTTTCTCCGCAAAGATGAATTAACACCAGTTAAGTAACAACATGGTCAGAGGCGAGGCAAGTATAACGTAATGGAAAGAGCAGGTCAGTGAGCAGTCATTTCACCTCTCTCATCCCTTGTCTTCTAGACTGTAAGCTCACTGGGGGCAAGGAACGTGTCGACCAACTCTTGTGCTCTCCCAAACATTCAGTACAGTGCTCTGCACATAGTAAGTGCTCAATACAAACCACTGATTGATGATGACCCTCAATTTCCTCATCTGTGAAATGGAGATAAGATACCACTTCTCCTTATTTCCCAGATTGTGAGGCCTGTTGGAGACAGGGATGGTACCTAGTATATGTACCAATCAATCAATCAATTGTATTTTTTGAGCACTTCCTGCATACAGAGCACTGTATTAAGTGCTTGGGAGAGTACAATATAGTAATATATCACAGTCTTCTAGACCGTGGCAGGGAATATGCCTGTTTATTGTTGTATTGTACTCTCCCAAATGCTTAGTACACTGCTCTGCACATAGTAAGAGCTCAGTAAATGCCATTGAATGAAATACAATTGAATGAATAGGTCAGAGTTGGTAGACACATTCTCTGACCCCAGTGATGATAAAGTCTATATTTACTAAGTGCTTTCTATGTGCCAAAGCACATCTTATGCCTTGGAGTAGCTACAAGTTAATCACACTAGATACAATTTGTGTTTACACTAGATAAACACAATAATAATAATAATAATAATAATAATAATAATAATAATAATAATTGTGGTTTTTGTAAAGTGGTTCCTATGTGCCAGACGGCGTACTAAGCGCTGGGGTAGATACAAGGTAATCATGTTGGACACAGTCCCTGTCGCACATGGGGCTCACAGTCTTCATCCCCATTTTACAGATGAGGTAACTGAGGCCTAGAGAAGCTAAGTGACTTGCCCAAGGTAACACAGCAGACAAGTGGCAGAGCCGGGATTAGAACCCAGATCCTCCTGACACCCAGGCCCGGGTTCTAGCCATTAGGTCAATGAAATCATGGTCATTTCTCTAAACTGTAAGGGCATCTTTATACTGTAAGCAAATTGTAGACTGGGAACGGGGCCACCAACTCTGTCACATTATACTTTCCCAAGCGCTTAGTCCAGTAAATACTACCAACTGATTGATTGCTCATTCGGAGATTCAAATCACTTTCACTATCCTCGACTGGTCTGGATTTCCATTCCAATATTTTGTCATCTGTTGTACATTTTCTCACTAAAAAAGGGGACCCAATAAGTGTGAATTGAAAAGCCATTCTCCATTTTGGAAAATGGAGATGCCAAAGGAGTGCTTTATTTATCCAATTTCTCTTTACGATCCCTCTTGTCAATTTTTATAGCCTGCATCTTTTAAGCCATCCGGGAGAAGAAACCTTGTAAATGGGGATTAGTGATACTTGAGGTAGAATAAAAATCCAGAAATTTATAAGAGGGGGAGAGGGAAATGTTGTTTTAAGCTACCTTGCCCCTCTTTCTGATATTTGCTATGTTATGAGAATCAATTTTTGTTGTCTCATTTTTACTGCTGCTCAGTAAATTTGTCCATCACACATTGCCCGAGTGAGGCTAGCTCTTTCAAAACAGTGTAAATATTGAGAAATAAAGAGTTAAGATACAGGACCATGGAAATCCAAACATTGCAACTAAATGGCTCTGGTTCTGGTGACATTAATTCCCGCAAATCGGTTACTCGGGCAAATGTCCATTTTGTGATTTTCCTCATGTTTCTCACCACAGAATCAAGTGTTTCTGGAATTCTTTAAATAACATTGTAAAGTTGAGAGGTTCTTTTTTTTCTTTTTTTTCTTTTTTTAACTATTAAAATAGTGTAAAGTAGCAATGGGAGACTTCTGTGAAGGAGTTCAACCAGGGCCACGATCACTGCTGACATTTCCTCTTTTAGACTGTGAGCCCACTGTTGGGTAGGGACTGTCTCTATATGTTGCCAATTTGTACTTCCCAAGCGCTTAGTACAGTGCTCTGCACACAGTAAGCGCTCAATAAATACGATTGATGATGATGATGATGATTTCCTCTTTTAGTACACGTCCCAGGAAGTTATTTTGGGGTCTTTTACCACAACACGGACGAAAACGGAACCATCTTCTGCGGGAGGTCCCCTCTCTTCTCCCTTGAATTGTATGCACTGAGAGAAGGGGAAGTCTTTCAATCAAAATGAGAAATCAAATGGTAAATGAAGACGTCCCCTACAGTCACAGTGGATGATAGAAAGAGAAAGAGAGAGGGGAAGGGAGAGACCTAGAGAATTCCTTTCTCAAACTCTGCTCAGTGAGCAATGTGGTTTAATGCATAGAGTAAGGGCCTGAGAGACAGAAGGACCTGGGTTCCAATCCTGCTCTGCCTCACATCTACTATGTAACCTTGGGCCAGTCACTTCACTTATAATAATAATGGCATTTATTAAGTGCTTACTACGTGCAAAGCACCGTTCTAAGCACTGGAAATCCAAGTCATCTGGCTCCCATGCTTATCCTCTTTCCAGGAAAACATTCTGCCAAATAAATCTGCCACCTTCCTGGACACCCAGGGACTGGATAAAGATGACATATGTTAAGCGCTTCTCTGTGCCTCAGTTACCTCATCTGTAAAATGGGGAGTAAGACTTTGAGGCCCACGGGGGACAACCTGATTACCTTTTATGTACCCCAGCACTTAGAACAGTGCTTGGCACATAGTAAGCACTTAGCAAGTGTGGCTTAATGGAAAGAACACAGGCTTGGGAGTCAGAGGTCATGGGTTCTAATCCCCACTCCGCTGCTTGTCAGCTGTGTGGTTTGGGCAAGTCGTTTAACTTCTCTATGCTTCTGTTAACTCATCTGTAAAATGGGGAATATAGACTGTGAACTCCACATGGGACAACCTGATTACCTTGTACCTATCCCAGCGTTTAGAACAGTGCTTGGCACATAATAAGCTCTTAACAAATACCAACATTATTATTATTAGTAGTAGTAGTAGTATTAATATTATTATTATTATTATTATTATTAAATACCATTATTATTATAATTATTATTACTTCACTCCCCTGAGCCTCAGTGACCTCATCTGGAAAATGGAGATTAAGAGTGTGAGCCCCTTGTGGGACAGGGACTATACCAACCTGATTAACTTGTATCTACTCCAGCACTTAGAACAGTGACTGACACAGAGTAAGCACTTAAAAACTAACATAATTATTACTATTATTGTTCATGAAAAATGTGTGCAACTCAGGACAATGCAGTGAGTTTTATGATGGAGACAACAAACTTGGACTGTGAAGGACAGGAACTGTGTCCAACCTGCTTGTCTTGTATCTGCCCCAGAGTTTACCACATTGCTTGGCACAAAGTAAGCCCTGAACAAACCCCAGCATCATCATTATTATTATTATCATTGTCATCATTACCATTATTATCATTACATCAGGTCTTTTATTTATTCATTCATTTGATCATGTTTATTGAGCACTTGCTGTGTGCAAAGCAGCATACTAAGCGCTTGGGAGAGTGCAATATGACAACAAACAGACACGTTCCCTGCCCACAATGGGTTCAAAGTAGATAACTCTGTCTCCATTCCCTGGAAGCTACAAAACACCTGTGAATGGCTGAGAACTTCCAGTTTACTACAGACTTAATTCCTGTAGCATTGCTCAGTGGAAAGAGCATGGGCTTGGGAGCCAGAGGTCATGGGTTCTAATCCCGGCTCCGCCACTTGTCAGCTGTGTGACTTTGGGCGTGTCACGTCACTTCTCTGTACCTCAGCTACCTCATCTGTAAAATGGGGATTAAACTGTGAGCCCCACGTGGGACAATCTGATCACCTTGTATCCCCCCAGCACTTAGAACAGTGCTTCACACATAATAAGCACTTAACAAATGTCATTATTATTATTATTATTAATATAGAATAATACTACTTGTCTTCTAGAGTCAAGTAGTGACTTTGGGTGATAAGAAGGCAGTCACGGGGAACCGCTAACAGGAAAGGAGTCTGAGGGAAAATGGACAAGTGGTTGTGCATTTGAAAGAGCACTTAGCACTTAGTACTAAGTAATACTAATAATTGTGGTATTTGTGAGTGCTTCCTATGTGCCAGGCACTGTACTAAGCACAGGGGTGGATACAAGCAAGTTGAGATGGACACAGTCCCTGTCCCTGACACTGTCTCAATCCCCATTTTACAGATGAATTTGCTGAGGCATGGCTTCTTTCCACTAGGCACCATTGTCTCTTGCCATTCCCAGGGCTCAGTACAATGCCTGGTTCACAGTAAGTAAGGTAAGTATTAGAGAAGCAGCATAGCCTAGTGGCAAGACCACAGGCTTGGGAGTCAGAGGGTGTGGGTTCTAATCCCGGCTCCACCACTTGTCTGCTGTGAGACCTTGGGAAAGTCACTTAGCTTCTTTGTTCCTCAGTTACCTCATCTGTAAAACGGGGATTAAAACTGTGAGCCCTACGTGGGACCATCTGATTACCTTGCATCTCTCCAGTGCTTAGAACAGTGCTTGACACATAGTAAGCGCTTAACAAATACCATCATTATTATTATTATTTACTCAATAAATACTAGTGAATGAGTCCCCCAAATTGTGAATAGGCAAGAGTGGCCTTTTAACTCCTTCTGTTGGAGTATAAACATCTTAAGGGCAGGAATTGTGTTTTACTTACTTTCTCTTCTTCTCTCTGATGTGCTTAGTACAGTGACCTGCGCTGTAAACATGCAATAAATACCTCTGGTTGATTGATGACCCCATAGAAAGTAGCATCCACAACAAGGAATTCACAGAAAGAGCTAAAAATATCATTTTCTTACAATTCTCTAATCTATCACAGACTTGGAGACAGAGTAGATAATAATTAAGGTATTTGTTAAGCGTTTAGTATGTGCCAGGCAGTTTCCCAAACTGAATAGCAGCATGACCAGGTGAAAAGAGCCCAGGCCTGGGATACAGAAAGACTTGGGTTCTAATCCTGGCTCCGCCATTTGTCTGTTGTGTGACTTTGGGTAAGACACTTTAATTCTCTGTGCCTCAGTTACCTTGTCTATAAAACGGAGATTGAGACGGTGAGCTCCATATGAAACAGGGATGCGTCTAACCTGAATAGCTTGTATCTACCCTAGTGCTTAGTACAGTGCTTGGCACATAGTAAGCACTTAAATACCATATAAAAAATCATAAAACCATTCAACTATTCAAATACTTTTAACCCTCAGCTCAGACCAGCTTTGGCACTAACTGACAGATTAGTTTTCATTTTACCTCTTTTGGCTCAGTGGAAAGAGTCTGGGCTTGGGAGTCAGAGGTCATGGGTTCTAAAACCAGCTCCGCCACTTGTCAGCTGTGTGACTTTGGGCAAGTCACTTCGCTTCTCTGTGTTTCAGTTACCTCATCCGTAAAATGAGGATTAAGACTGTAAGTCCCATGTGGGACAACCTCATTACCTTGTATCCCCCAAAGGGCTTAGAACAGTGCTTTGCACATAGTAAGTGCTTAACAAATGCCATCATTATTATTATTATAATTTCATAGTTTTGGGTTTTTTTAAGGAGAGAGAGTTGTTTTAGAAAGCATTAGTGAATTCACATGGAGGAAAGAGATCTGCACTACAAAATAAAACAGTCTAGGTTTCTTAAGCCAGAGAAATTCTAGTAGCATATTAAAGCAAGTCAGGGATGAGATGCTAGCAAACAGTATTTACTGTGTTAATGTACCATTTGTCTTCTGGGCAAGTAACTAAAGGTCATTTTTGTTCTTCATGGCAAGTGTTGAAAATAGTTTACATCTAGGATCTAACTTAAAGGAACAATGTCAAATCCCCAAGGCCTAAAATGACCTTTTTATGCCAACAGAGAGATCTAAATCTCTACTGAGGAGAGCCATGATGTTGGGATCACATTTTTCTCCCTCAACTCCCCTTTTTATCATCAATAGTATTCACTGCGTTCTTCTGGGAGATGAGGATGCCGAGATTACTTTACTAGCTGTCTGAAGCCCAGTGAAAGAGTTGAAAGATTAGCAGTCGCAGACTGGTTTTCCAAACCCTTCCTTGCCAAGTGCCAGTGTAAAGGTGTGTGATGGAGAGACAAAGGATAAACAGATGCAGGTGGGGAAGTTGGTTTGATTCTCCTAGTTTCAAGAATCTATCGATCAGTGATATTAGTACTGACTCATTAGTACTTAAGTGCTTAGTACAGAGCTCTGCACAAAGTGCTCAATAAATTCAATTGAATGAATTGATTGAGCACTTACCATGTGCAGAGCATTTTTAAGCCTAGAAACGTATAATGTAAAAGAGATAGTAGATATAATTATAACAATAACAACAACAATAACAATAATAATAATAACAATGGTATTTATGAAGCGCTTACTATGTGCCGAGCACTGTTCTAAGCACTGGGGTTGATGCAAGGTAACCAAGTTGTCCCACATGGGGCTCACAGTCTTAATCCTCACTTTCCAGATGAGGTAACTGAGGCACAGATAAGTTAAGTGACTTGCCCAAGGTCACACAGTGGACAAGTGGCAGAGCCAGGGTTAGAATGTTCCCTGTCCCCAACAGCCTACAACTTAGATGGGGAGACAGGCATTAAAATAAACTATAGATACGTAAGCTCACTGTGGGCAGGAAATGTGTCTGTTTATTCTTATACTGTCCTCTCCCGAGTGCATAGTACAGTGCTCTGCATGCAGTAAGTGCTCAATAAATATGCTTGACTGTCTGACTACATAAGCAGCATCGCTCAGTGGAAAGAGCCAGGTCTTGGGAGTCGGAGGTCATGGGTTCTAATCCCGGCTCCGCCACTTGTCAGCTGTGTGACCTTGGGTAAGTCACTTAACTTCTCTGAGCCTCAGTTATATCACCTGGAAAATGGGGATTAAGACTGTGAGCCCCACGTGGGACAACCTGATCACCTTGTATCCTCCACAGCGCTTAGAACAGTGCTCTGCACATAGTAAGTGCTTAACAAATGCCATTATTATTATTATAAGTGCTGTGGGACTGAGGGTGGGATGAATAAAAGGGAGAAATCCAAGTGTGAGAGTGATGAGTAAGGAAGAGGGAGTAGGGGAAATGAGGCTTAGTTGGGGAAGACCTCTTGGAAGAGGTGGGATTTAATAAGGCTTTGAAGGTGGGGAAAGTTGGATATGAATGGGAAGGGAATTCCAGGCGAGAGGCAGGGTGGAGCAGAGGGGTCAGCGGTGAGATAGACGAGATGGAGGGCCAGTGAGTAAGCTGGCGTTAGAGTAGCAGAGTGTGGGCTGGGTCAGAGCCAAAGGCCTAACTCTGATCCACCTTCTTGATTTCTCTATGCCTCAGTTTCCTCATCTGTAAAATAAGGATTCAATATTAATTTCCCCCCATCTTAGACCGGAGGCCACAGGTAGGCCAGGGAATATGTCTGACCTGAGCAAGATGCTTGGAACAGAATAACTGCTTAATAAATATTATTATTATCACTATTATTATAACATAATCTTTATGATTGTTGCTGTTGTTACTGTAAATAATGTTATTGTTGTTTTTAGGCTTTGAGAAGAGGGATATCCAAATGGGAGGGCCTTTAGAGTCAAAGATATTGCTGTGTACGTAAAGAGATAACAGCGTAGCTTAGTGAAACAAGCACAGGCTTCAGTGCCAGAGTTCGTGGGTTCAAATCCCGGCTCCTCCACTTGTCTGCTGTTTGACCTTGGACAAGCCACTTCACTTCTCTGGGCCTCAGTTGCCTCATCTGGAAAATGGGGATTCAGACTGTCAGCCCCACATGGGGCAATCTGATTTCTTTGTATCTACCCCAGTACTTAGAACAGTGCTTGGCTCATAGTAAGAATTTAACAAATACAATAATTATTATTATTATTATTATCAAAGAGGAGCAAAGAGTCAAGAGGTATCCGGAGAGCAGAATACAATAAAAAGCAATGTAGCATAGTGGATAGAGAGTCAGAAGGTCATGGGCTCTAATCCTGCCTCTGCCACTTGTCTACTGTGTGACCTTGGACAAGTCACTTTACTTATCTGGATATCATTTCAAGCTCTCATCCTATCCCATCTAGACTACTGCATCAGCCTTCTCTCTGATCTCCCATCCTCATGTCTCTCCCCACTTCAATCCATACTTCATGCTGCTGCCCGGATTGTCTTTGTCCAGAAACACTCTGGGCATGTTACTCCCCTCCTCAAAAATCTCCAGTGGCTACCAATCAATCTGTGCATCTTACCTCCTTCCCTTCCCCACAGCACCTGTATATATGTATATATGTTTGTACATATCTATTACTCTATTTATTTATTTATTTATTTTACTTGTACATATCTATTTATTTTATTTAGTTAGTATGTTTGGTTTTGTTCTCTGTCTCCCCCTTTTAGACTGTGAGCCCACTGTTGGGTAGGGACTGTCTCTATATGTTGCCGACTTGTACTTCCCAAGCGCTTAGTACAGTGCTCTGCACACAGTAAGCGCTCAATAAATACGATTGATTGATTGATTGATTGATTTCCTTCATCTGTAAAATGAGCATTGAGACTGTGAGCTCCAAAGGGGACAGGACTGTGTCCAAACTGATTGTCTTGTATCTACCCCAGTGCTTAGTACAGTGCCTGGCACTTAGTAACTGCTTAACAAAAACCATCATTATTTAATCGAGGCTCCTCCACTTGTCTGCTGTGGGAACCTTGGGACTGTGTCCAAACTAATTATCTTGTATCTACCCCAGCATTTAGTACAGTGCCTGGTATATAGTAAGTGCTTATCAAATACCATAATTATTATTATTATTATTATTATTATTAATGTCACTTTTAGGAAACAATTACCCAGTTAATTCATTCCAACTCTTCCTCCCTCCTGGAGGAAAGAATGGTGAATCAATCCATCAGTCAATCAATAGTACCAAATTCAAAGCACCATACTAGGAATTTGGGAGACTAGGAAAAGGTTAAGAGAGATGATCCCCTCTAGACCGTAAGCTTGATGAGAGCAGGAAAAGTGATTACCAACTCTGTTGTACTTGTACCTATCTATTTTATTTATTTTATTTTGTTAGTATGTTTGGTTTTGTTCTCTGTCTCCCCCTTCTAGACTGTGAGCCCACTGTTGGGTAGGGACTGTCTCTATATGTTGCCAGCTTGTACTTCCCAAGCGCTTAGTACAGTGCTCTGCACACAGTAAGTGCTCAATAAATACAATTGATTGATTGAGTGAGTAATTGTACTGAACTCTCCCAAGTGAGTCAATCATATTTGTAGAGCACTGTACTAAATGCTTGGGAGAATACAACACAACAATGAACAGACACATTCCCTGCTTACAACAAGCTTCTAGTCTAGAGGAGGAGACAGGCAATAATATAAATGAATGAATTTCAGATATGTACATAAGTACTCCCCTCTCAGGGTCACACCTGGAGAGTTTCCAGTCCTCCACCAGTCTCGGCTATGGGAAGGAGAGTGAAGCAGAGGCCTGTCCATGCCATTCCTAGCTTGCCCAGTGGCTAGCGAGTGCCAGGCCATCTGCTACAAGTCAAAACTCCCCCGTGCTGGGCGGCAGAGGAATGGGAGAGAGTCAAGGGCGGAGACTCGGGTTTGCTGCATGGAAGGCGGCGATGGTAAACCACTTACAGAATTTTACCAAGAAAACTCTACGGATCCACTACCAGAATGATTGCAGCTGGAGAGCAGGGCCTTCTGAGAGAGATGTGTCTGTGGAGTCGCTATGGGTCAGAAACGACTCGATGGCATAAGACAAGACATAAGGCTGTCCATCACCTCGCCCCCTCTTACCTCACCTTCCTTCTGTCCTTCTCCTTCTGTCCTTCTGTCCTTCAAGGCTCACCTCCTCCAGGTGGCCTTCCCAGACTGAGCCCCTTCCTTCCTCTCTCCCTCATCCCCCTCTCCATCCCCCCATCTTACCTCCTTACCTTCCCCACAGCACCTGTATATATGTATATATGTTTGTACATATTTATTACTCTATTTATTTATTTATTTTACTTGTACATATCTATTCTATTTATTTTATTTTGTTAGTATGTTTGGTTTTGTTCTCTGTCTCCCCCTTTTAGACTGTGAGCCCACTGTTGGGTAGGGACTGTATATGTTGCCAACTTGTACTTCCCCAGCGCTTAGTACAGTGCTCTGCAACAGTAAGCACTTAATAAATACCATTGATGATGATGATGTCTGTGGAATCGCTATGGGTCGGAAACGACTCGATGGCATAAGACAAGACTTAAGTGCTGTGAGGCTGGGAAGTGGGGATGAATAAAGGGAGCAAGTCAGGGCGAAACAGAAGGGAGAGGGACAAGAGGAAAGGAGGGCTAAATACAGTGCTCTGCGCACAGTAAGCACTCCATAAATACCAATCAACTAATCATATTAATGGATGTACCATTGATGAGATGCTTATGATCTCTGCCCTGGAGGAGCTTCAGTCAGAATGGCATAGTGGAAAGAGCACGACCCTGAAAGTCAGAGGATCTGGCTTCCAGTGTGAGCTCTGCCACTTGCTTGCGGTGTGACCTTGGACAAGTCACTGGAGTACTCTGAGCCTCAGTTTCCTCAACGGTAAAATGGGGATTCAACACTTGTTCTCCATCCTACTTATATAGTGAGCCCCATGTGGGATAGAGTCACTGTCCAACCAGACTAATTTGTATCTTCCCAGCATTTAGAACAATGCCTAGCACATAGTAAGCATTTAACAAATACTATTTAAAAAAAAGCTCATTGTGGGCAGGAAACGTGCCTTCTGACTCCGTTATATCGTACTCTTCCAAGCACTTAGTAGAGTGCTTTGCATTCATGCATTCAATCATATTTATTGTACGCTTACCGTGTCTCAATATATATGATTGATTGATTCTTTCATTCATTCATTCATTCAATTGTATTTATTGATTACAGGGCACATACTAGTCTCTTAGGAGAGTACAAAAGAGTGAATAAGCATGATCGCTGCCCTTCAGGAGCTTACAATCTGGTGGCAAAAACAGATCCTAAATGAAGAATAATAATGGTAGAAGCAGCGTGGCTCAGTGGAAAGAGCCCGGGCTTTGGAGTCAGAGGTCATGGGTTCAAATCCCGGCTCCACCATTTGTCAGCTGTGTGACTTTGGGCAAGTCACTCAAGTTCTCTGTTTCTCAGTTACCTCATCTGGAAAATGGGGATCAAGTCTGTGAGCCCCACGTGGGACAACTTGATTACCTTGTCTCTACCCCAGCGCTTAGAACAGTGCTTTGCACATAGTAAGCGCTTAATAAATGCCATTATTATTATTATTATTAATGGTATTTGTAAAGCACTTACTATGTGCCAATTACTGTTCTAAGCACTGGGGTAGAGACAAGGTAAAGAGGTTGTCTCTCGTGGGGGCTCACAGTCAATCTCCATTTTACAGAATGAGGGAACTGAGGCACAGAGAAGTGAAGTGACTTGCCCAAAGTCACACAGCTAAGTGGGGAAGCCAGAATCTACAAAGGAAATTGGACCGACGGTTGAGCTCAGAAATGTTGTTGGAACTCTGGACCAATTCAGCCTAGCATCAGGGACAAAAAAAACAGTTGTCAAGTGATGACTCGCTGAGGGTTTGAGACTGGTGCCTGTTAAAGAGGAGGGCACTGTGGTGGAAATCTCGTTTCGAACTTCAGCCCAGACTAAAGATAATAATAACAATAATAATAGTGGTATTTGTTAAGCACTTACTATGTGCCAGGCACTGTACTAAGCACTGAGGTAGATACAAGCAAACTAGGGTGGACACAGTCCCTGTCCCCCTTGGCACTCACAGTCTCCATCCCCATTTCCCAGATGAGGGAACTGAGGCACAGAGAAGTGAAGTGACTTGCCTAAAGTCACACAGCTAAGTTGGGAAGCCAGAATCTACAAAGGAAATTGGACTGACGGTTAAGCTCAGAAATGTTGTTGGAACTCTGGAAAAATTCAGCCTAGCGTCAGGGACAAAAAAACAGTTGTCAAGTGATGACTCGCAGAAAGGCAGCTGAGGGTTTGAGACTGGGGCCTGTTAGAGAGGAGGCCACTGTGGTGGAAATCTCGTTTCGAACTTCAGCCCAGACTAAAGATAATAATAACAATAATAATAGTGGTATTTGTCAAGCACTTGCTACGTGCCAGGCACTGTACTAAGCACTGAGGTGGATACAAGCAAACTAGGGTGGACACAGTCCCTGTCCCCCTTGGCACTCACAGTCTCTATCCCCATTTTCCAGATGAGGGAACTGAGGAACAGAGAAGCGAAGTGACTTGCCAAAGTCACACACAGAGCTGCCTGGAATGCTTCGCACTAGAAATGTCATAGAGAAGCAGCATGACCTAGCGGATAGAGCCCGGGCCTGGGATTCCGAGGACTTGGGTTCATTTATTCATTCATTCGATCATATTTATTGAGCGCTTACTGTGTGCAGAGCACTGTACTAAACGCTTGGGAAGTACAAGTTGGCAACATATAGAGAGCTCTATCCCCAGCTTTGCCACTTGTCTGCTGTGTGATCTTGAGCAAGTCACTTCACTTCTCTGGGCCTCGGTGACTGCATCTGCCAAATAGTAATAATAGTAATAACGGCATTTATTAAGCGCTTACTATGTGCAAAGCACTGTTCTAAGCACTGGGGAGGTTACAAGGTGATGATAACAATGATAATGATGGCATTTATTAAGCGCTTACTATGTGTAAAGCACTGTTCTAAGCGCTGGGGAGGTTACAAGGTGATGATAATGATGATGGCATTTATTAAGCGCCTACTATGTGCAAAGCACTGTTCTAAGCGCTGGGGAGGTTACAAGGTGATGATAATAATAATGATGGCATTTACTAAGTGCTTACTATGCGCAAGGCACTGTTCTAAGCGCTGGGGAGGTTATAAGGTGATAATAATAATAATGATGGCATTTATTAAGCGCTTACTATGTGCAAGGCATTGTTCTAAGCGCTGGGGAGGTTACAAGGTGATAATAATAATAATAATAATAATGGCATTTATTAAGCACTTACTATCTGCAAAGCACTCTTCTAAGCACTGGGGAGGTTTTAAGGTGATGATAATAATAATGATGGCATTTATTAAGCGCTTACTATGTGCAAAGCATTCTTCTAAGCTCTGGGGAGGTTACAAGGTGATAATAATAATGATGGCATTTATTAAGCGCTTACTATGTGGAAAGCACTGTTCTAAGGTGATCAGGTTGTCCCACGGGGAGCTCACAGTCTTCATTCCCATTTTACAGATGAGGTCACTGAAGCACCGAGAAGCGAAGTGACTTGCCCAAAGTCACACAGCTGACAATTGGCAGAGCCAGGGTTTGAACCCATGATCTCTGACTCTTCCCACTGAGCCACGCTGCTTCTCGTCTATGCACATCATTAACAAAATAAGCAGAATAGTAGATATGTACAAATAAAATAGAGTGATAAATCTGTAGAAATATATACAAGTGCTGTGGGGAGGGGAAGGGGGTAGGGCGGGGGAGATGGGGAGGAGGAGAGGAAAAAGGGGGTTAAGACTGTGAGCCCCATGTGGGACAGGGACTGTGTCCAACATAATTAACTTGTAACCACCCCAGAGCTTAGTACAGTGCCTGGCACATCGTAAGCACTAAACAAATACCACATTTCTTCTTATTATTATCATTATTATTACTACTGTTCACCATAACAGACTTCTATGGGAGGAAATGGGAGGAACATAGATGTCAGTGGGATGTCCAGAAAGAATGACGGGGTTGGACAAAGGAAGTCTGGGAATGTGACATAAGAAACCAGTGAAGCTGGAAAATCCTCTAGACTGTAAGCTTGTTGTGGGCAGGGAATGTATCTGTTTATTGTTATATTGTGCCCTCCCAAGTGCTGAGTACAGCGCACAACCACAGTAAGCACTCAATAAATATGATTGATTGGGGAGAAGATGGATTGTGAATTCTCAGTGGGATGGGGACTGTGTCAGACGGGATAATCTTATATCTGCCCCAGCCCAGAGTGAATTTTAAATGCTCAACTGGTGCCATAAATATAGTTGTTATCACAGTTTAAAGCTGGGAGGCAGATGTAGCAGAGAGACAGTTTGAGAAAGAAGTTGTCGTGATGGAGAAGTCTTGAGGAACTTGAGAGAACAAGAAGCCAAAGCTTCTGCAGTTGTCCTGACTGTAAACTCCTTGTGGGCAGAGAATGTGTCTACCAATTCTGTTGTACACTGCCAGTAATAATAATAAACATAATTATAATAATAATAACAATGATGGTATTTGTTAAGTGCCTACTATGTGCCATGCACTGGAGATAGAAGGTAATCAGGTTGTCCCACGTGGGGCTCACAGTCTTCATCCCCATTTTACAGATGAGGTAACTGAGGCACAGAGAAGTTAAGTGACTTGCCCCATGTCACACAGCTGACAAGTGGCAGAGCCGGAATTAAAACCCATGATCTCTGACTCCATAATAATAATTATGGTATTTGTTAAGTGCTTACTACATGCCAGGCATTGTAGTAAGCACTGGGGTGGAAACAATCAAATTGTGTTGAACACGATCCCCGTCCCAAATTCATTCATTCACTCAGTTGTATTTACTGAGTGCTTACTGTGTGCAGAGCACTGTACTAAGCACCTGGGAATCAATTAATCAATCAATCATATTTATTGAGTGCTTACTGTGTGCAGAGCACTGTACTAAGCGCCTGGGAAGTACAAGTTGGCAACATATAGAGATGGTCCCTACCCAACAGCGGGGGCTCACATTCTCAATCCCCATTTTACAGATGAGGGAACTGAGGCACAGAGAAATGCAGTGATTTGCCCAAGGTCAAACAGCAGACAGGTGGCAGAGCGGGGATTAGAACTCATGACTTTCTGACTCCGAGGCCCGTGCTCTATCCACTATGCCATGCTGCTTCTCAAGTGCTTAGTTATCTCCTCTAGACTGTAAGCTAGTTGTGGGCAGGGAATCCATCTGCTTATGGTTCTATTGTCTATTCTCTCCAAGTGCTTTGTGCAGTGGTCTGTGCACAGTAAGTACTTAATAATAATAATAATAATGGTATTTGTTAAGTGCTTACTGTATGTTGGGCACTGTACTAAGTGCTCGGATGGTTACAAGCAAATTGGGTTGGACACAGTCCCTGTCCCACATGGGGTTCACAGTCTTAATCCCCACTAAACAGATGAGGAAACTAAGGTGTAGAGAAGTGACTTGCCCAAGTTCACACAGCAAATGGTACCACAGTGTAATATAGAAGCAGTGTAACATAGTGGAAAGGGCCCAGACTCAGGAGTGAGAAGATCTGGATTAATAATAATAATAATAATAATAATAATAATAATGATAATAATGATGATGTTGGTATTTGTAAAGCGCTTACTGTGTGCCAAGCACTGTTCTAACGCTGGGGGGATACAAGGTGATCAGGTTGTCCCATGTGGGGCTCACAGTCTTCATCCCCATTTTACAGATGAGGGAACTGAGGCACAGAGAAGTTAAGTGACTTGCCCAAGGTCACACAGCTGACAAATTCTAATCCCTTTCTTCCAGCTGCCTGCTGTGTGACCTCAGGAAACTCAGGAAACTCACTCAACTTCAGGAGCAGCATGGCCCAGGGGCAAGAGCACCGGCTTGGGAGTCAGAGGTCATGGGTTCTAATCCTGGTTTCACCACTTGTCTGCTCTGTGACCTTGGACAAATCACTTAACTTCTCTGGGCCTCAGTTACCTCATCTGTACAATGGGGATTGAGACTGTGAGCCCCACGTGGGACAACCTGATTACCTTGTATGTACCCTAGTGCTTAGAACATTCATTCATTCATTCAGTCAGTCATTCAATCATATTTATTGAGCACTTACTGCGTGCAGAGCACTGTACTAAGCGCTTGGAGAGTACAAGCTGGCAACATATAGAGACGGTCCCTACCCAACAACGGGCTCACAGTCTAGAAGGGGGAGACAGGCAACAAAACAAAACATGTAGACGGGTGTGAAAATCGTCAGAAAAAAATAGAATTAAAGGTATATGCACATCATTAACAAAATAAATGGAATAGTAAATATGTACAAGTAAAATAAATAGAGTAATAAATCTGTACATATATACAGGTGCTGTGGGGAGGGGAAGGAGGTAGGGCGAGTGGGATGGGGAGGAGGAGAGGAGAAAGGGGGCTCAGTCTGGGAAGGCCTCCTGAAGGAGGTGAGCTCTCAGTAGGGCTTTGGAAGGAGGGAGAGAGCTAGCTTGGAGGATGTGTGGAGAACAGTGCTTGGCACATAGTAAGCACTTAACAAATACCATTATTATTATTATTATTATTATTATTATTATTATTATTATTATTATTCTCTGTGCCTCAGTGTCCTCATTTGTAAAATGGGGATTCAGTGCCTGTTCTCCCCCTACTTAGACTGTGAGTCCCATGTAACAAGGCTTGTGTCCGGCCTGATTAACTTGTATCTACCCCAGTGCTTAGAACAGTGCTTGACAAAAAGTAAGTGCTTAACAATATAATAATCATCATCATGATGATGGTGATCATGATGATGAAGATGATGGAGAAGCAACGTGGCTCAGTGGAAAGAGCACGGGCTTTGGAGTCAGAGGTCACGGGTTCGAATCCCAGCTCCACCAATTGTCAGCTGTGTGACTTTGGGCAAGTCACTTCACTTCTCTGTGCCTCAGTTACCTCATCTGGAAAATGGGGATTGAGACTGTGAGCCTCACGTGGGACAACCTGATCACCTTGTAACCTCCCCAGTGCTTAGAACAGTGCTTTGCACATAGTAAGCGCTTAATAAATGCCATCATTATTATTATTATCATCATCACAAGGATATGTGAGCTAGGAACTGATGAGGAAAGAGCAGACACGTAATAACGGGCCACGCTATTTACATTAAACGCCAAGTGTCCTTCCATTTAATACAAAGTAAGTCATTTCTCTGGCTTTGTGGTTTTCGTTCTGGACCGTTTCACTTAAAGAAAATCATTACTCGTATGCAAACGCATTTTTAAAGAGAGTCTAGTGGGCCGAGAACGGTTTAAAAGCACGACGGCTATTTTTCCCCTTACTCAGGGAAATTCAGAATAAATGGTGGTTACGCGGGCAACGCCCAGTTTCTTTTGGAAACGCTTCATGGAAATTTGGGTCCCGTTGAATCCACCCTCATCCAAATGTCCTGCTTTCTTTCTCCATCAGCGGGGTTGTGTGCGTGTGGTTTCTCACGAGTGGTAAAATCAAAATGCAAATATCCACTTGGTTTGAACATCGGGGGGAAAGGCTCTTCCCCTCCATTAATTCCTTTTTTGGTCCTGATTTTGCAACTCATTCACTCATTCATTCAGTCGTATTTATTGAGTGCTTACTGTGTGCAGAACACTGTACTAAGCGCTTGGAAAGTACAATTTGACTCAGATCTCTAAACTATACAGGGCTCCACCGATACATAGCTGACCACAGTGTTTTTCTGGGCTCCATGGCAACAACTCAGAGAGCATCATCCAATAATCCCACCACCCTGATCTCCAGCTGGGGGTTCTTTTAGATGGATAATAATAATAATAATAATAATGGCTTTTATTAAGTGCTTACTATGTGTAAAGCACTGTTCTAAGTGCTGGGGAGGTTACAAGGTGACCAGGTTGTCCCATTGGGGGCTCCCAGTTTTAATCCCCATTTTACAGATGAGGTAACTGAGGCACAGAGAAGTTACGTGACTTGCCCAAAGTCACACAGCTGACAGTTGGCAGAGCCAGGATTTGAACCCATGACTCTGACTCCAAAGCCCGGGCTCTTTCCACTGAGCCACGCTGCTTCTCGTCCTTCCTGCAATCCAGACTAGGAGATGCCAACTCTTCAATGCTCCACCTGGAAGGAACTGCACACCTGGTCCAGAGTAAACACTTAACAAATAGCAATAATAATAATGATATTTGTTTAGCACTTACTATGTGCCGGGCACTGCGCTAAGCTTTGGGGTGGATACAAGATAATTGGGTTGGACACAGTCCCTGTCCCACGAGGGGCTCACAGTCTTAACACACTGTCCAAAGCGCATGGGAGATAGTAATAATAGTCACGATGGTACCCAGTGCTTAGAACAGTGCTTTGCACATAGTAAGTGCTTAATAAATGCCATCATTATTATTATTATTATTATTATTATTATTATTATTATTATGAATCCCCATTTGACAGATGAGGGAACTGAGGCCCAGAGAAGTGAAGTAACTTGCCCAAAGTCACACAGCAGAGAACTGGCGGAGCAAGATTAGAACCCATCACCTTCTGTCTCATAGGGCCAGGCTGTAGCCACTAGACAATATAAATGCCATAATTATTATTAATTATTCTTCTATCATGGGCACCAGCCAAGCCTAATGGAAAGAGCCTGGGGCTGGAAGTGACAGGACTTGCATTTTAATCTGGGCTTTGCCACTTATGTGCAGGGTGACCTTGGACAAGTCAGTTGACTTCTCTGTACCTCAGTTTCCTCATCTGCGAAATGGGCATTCAAAATCCATTCTCTTGCCCCACTTGGACTGTGAGCCCCAGACTGGACAGGAACTATGTTTGATCTGATTGTGTTGGATCGACCCCAGTGCTTGCAGTTGACGATACCACAATAAGTATTATTATTATCGATATTATCTATATTATTATCATTTGCATTATTCATTCAGTCAGTCATATTTATTGAGCACTTACTTTGTGGAGAGCACTGTACTAAGTGCTTGGAAAGTACAATTCGGCAACAGATAGAGACAATCCCTACCCAACAATGGGCTCACAGTCTGTGATCTGCCACCCTGGCTTCTTGAGTGGTCTGAAGGCAAGAATTGTGCCATGTGGCTCCAAAAGCACAGCCTAGCAGAAAGTGCCTGGAACTGGGAGTCAGAACAACAACAACAATGGCATTTATTAAACACTTACTATGTGCTAAGCACTGTTCTGAGCGCTGGGGAGGTTACAAGGTGATCAGGTTGTCCCACGGGGGGCTCACAGTCTTAGTGAGCCCTAAACTCACTAACTGAGCTCATCTGTAAAATGGGGATTAAGACTGTGAGCCCCCCGTGGGACAACCTGATCACCTTGTAACCTCCCCAGTGCTTAGAACAGTGCTTTATACATAGCAAGCACTTAATAAATGCCATTATTATTATTATTATTATTATTCCCCATTTTACAGATGAGGGAACTGAGGCACAGAGAAGCGAAGTGACTTGCCCAAAGTCACACAGCTGACAATTGGCGGAGCCGGGATTTGAACCCACAACCTCTGACTCCAAAGCCCGTGCTCTGTCCACTGAACCACGCTGCTTCTCTTAACCTGGGTTCTAATCCCGGCTCTATCCCTTGCCTGCTGTGTGTTCCTGGGCTAGTCACTTGACTTCTCTGGGCCAACAGTTCCTCATCTGTCAAGTGGATATTTAATTCATGTTCTGCTCTCCCTCTTACCCTGCAAGTCCTGGATGGGACAAATTTTATGTCTGACCCGACTCTACTGTATCTTTCCCAGTGCTATGTGACTTTAGGCAAGTCACTGAACTTCTCTGTGCCTCAGTTACCTCATCTGTAAAATGGGGATTAAGACTGTGAGCCCCCTGTGGGACAACCTGATCACCTTGTAACCTCCCCAGTACTTAGAACAGTGCTTTGCACCAAGTAAGTGCTTAATAAATGCCATCATTATTATTATTATTACCTTACTGGACACTTTTCTATTGTCCGTTAATCGCTTTTATTCATTAATTCATTTCATTCATTCAACTGTATTTGTTTAGCGCTTACTGTGTGCAGAGCGATGTACTAAGTGCTTGGGAGAGTGAGCTATAATGATAAATGGACACATTCCCTGCCCACAAGGAGCTAACAGCCTAGGGTAGGAGATGGACATTAAAATGAATTAAGAATGTGGACATTAGTGCTGCGGGGATAGGGGGAAAAAAGGGATAAATCCAAGACTGCAAAAACAACAAAAAGCCCCAGCTTTCCCCCTTCACAAAAACCCAAGTTTTCATCAGACCCTGGCTGCAGTGTGGGTGGTAGGTATTCAGTAATGGGGAAATTACAGATGTCTCTATAGGGTGGGTTCCGTGATTTACATTTGTGGTAAAACCCCAGGCAACCAAAGTGTAACTCTGACTTGAAATGCGACCGGACATGGAAATTTTTCCCTCCCCTTTCCCGCCTGCGGCGAGATCCCAAACTCGCTCCCTGGGTGGTTTCCAAACATCCCTCCCTTCCTGGAGAAGCCTTACGAGGGCATTGGCCACACCAAGTAAACTTCCTCAGTTAGGTGTCCGATGGGCCTTATAAACGTTGGAGCATTTAGTAGCCTTCCAGCTCAAAGAAGGGTCACAAGCTAATGGATGCTGAAAGAATTGCTTGCGACCCAAGGTGGAATCGGGAGGTGGGATCAAATCGAGCCTTTTCTCGCTAATAACCCACTGCTTTTTTCAAAAGGGGATGAAAACGGGGAGGCGGGAAGCTTCATCGGTCTCATATTAACGTCCGCCTCTGGACTGTAAGCTCACAGTGGGCAGGAAGGTATCTGTTATATTGTTATATTGCACTCTCCCCAAGTAGCTTGGGGAATTGGGTAGCTCACGGGCCTAGGACTCAGAAGCTCATGGGTTCTAAACCCGCCACTTGTCTGCTGTGTGGCCTCGGGCAAGTCACTTCACTTCTCTGGGCCTCAGCTACCTCATCTGTAAAATAGGGATTAAGATCAGGAACCCTGTGTGGGATGGGGACTGTGTCCAACCCATTTTGTTTGTATCCACCCTGGTGCTTAGTACAGTGCCTGGCACATAGTAAGCCCTTAAAAAATACCATTTGCTTGTGGTCTGCACACAGTAAGCATTAAATAACTATGACTGACTGACTCACTGCAAATATGGTAACCACGCTGGTAGTTGAAATGACCAGTTAGAGTCAGAGGAAGCAAGATGAATGGAGAATGCGAAGGATACAAGAAGGAGAGAGGTGTAAATGGAGTTTTAATAATTATAACAGTATTAATGATAATGGTACTTGTCAAGCCCTTACTCTGGCCGATTACTGTTCTAAACACTGGAGAAGGTACAAGTTAATCAGGTTGCAAACGGTCCCCGTCCCACATGCGGCTCACACTCAATCTCCCTTTTACAGATAAGGTAACTGAGGCCCAGAAAAGTGAAGTGACTTACCCAAGGCCACATAGCAGACATGAGGCAGAACTGGGATAAGAACCCAGATCCTTCTGACTCCCAGGCGATCTGTAGACATAAAAGCACGCTGCTGCTCTGAAGGTGATGTAACAATTCTGGTGCAAATAAGAATCGGGTTGCAAATGTGAGCGTGACCATTCCAATTAAAACCCAGAAAATGGAGCGAGAGTTAAACTGGGGTATCCATCCTCACAGCCCCATGGAACGCGGAAATGTTTTGTGGGTTCACCGTTGAGGGGATTTACTGTTTCATGCTACTGGCAGAAAGGCGTTCAAAGGATAACTATGACCGAGCAAGTGGCCACATGCTTGGAATTTGTTTACTGATTCTGGATCCCCAAATCCTCACCCGGTTTAATTACTTTAAGGCCACGAGCTACAAACAACCCTGGTTTTACCCTTATATTTGTGTTACCCTTAAATTTAGTACCACGAAGAAAGCAATGGGCAGAGGGAAAGTAGCAGTAGTAGTAAAGATAGTCCTCAGTTGTTAGTATTTATTGAGCACTTACTGTGTGCAGAGCACTGTACTAAACACTTGGGCTAGTATAACAATAAACAGACATGTTCCCTTCCCACAGTGAGCTTACTGTCTAGAGGGGGAAACAGACATTAATAGAAATAAATAAATTGCAGATATGTGCATAAGTAGCACTCACTGTGTGAAGAAGCCAGAGAAAGAGTACACAGGCGAGACTTAGATATGCTCCCTGCCCTTCATTCATTCATTCAATTGTATTTATTGACCGCGTACTGTGTGCAGAGCACTGTATTAAGCGCTTGGGAAGTACAAGTTGGCAACACATAGAGACGGTCCCTACCCAACAGTAGGCTCACAGTCTAGAAGGGGGAGAAGCTTATGATCCCCAATCAATAAATGATATTTATTGAGCACTTACTGATTTCAGAGTACTGTACTCTGCTTTGGGGAACTTAAAAGCAATAGTGTTGGTGGGCATGATCCCTACCCACAAAGAGCCTACAGTCATCAGTGTGCCGAACACTGAACTTGAGAGTCAAATACAATAGCATTAGTAGACATGATTAGTAAGACAAAGAGCTTACACCATATTAAGTCATGAAAACATCTGAGTTTTCTCACACGTCAAAGCAACATAGTCCACTATAAAGAATACACACGGGAGTCAGGAGTATTTACTATATAAATAATAATAAATAATGATGGTATTTGTTAAGCGCTTACTCTATGCCAAGCACCATTCTAAGCACTGGGTTAGATACAAGGAATTCAGGTTGTCCCATGTGGACCTCACAGTCTTAATCCCCATTTTATAGATGAGGGAACTGAGGTCCAGAGAAGTGAAGTGACTTGCCCAAAGTCATTCATTCATTCAATCATATTTATTGAGCGCTTGCTATGTGCAGAGCACTGTAAAGTTGTACAGTCACACAGCTGACAAGTGGTGCAGCCTGAATTAGAACCCACAGCCCCTGACTCCCAAGCTGGGCTCTTAACACTAAGCCACACTGCTTCCCTGCATATAAAAGATAAATATAAAAGAGTTGCTAGATACAATCCTTGCCCACAAGGGGCTTATCAATGTAGAAATCAAGTAATAAAATCATCTGAAGCATCATCATCATCATCATCAATCATATTTATTGCGCACTTACTATGTGCAGAGCACTGTACTAAGCGCTTGGGAAGTACAAATTGGCAACATATAGAGACAGTCCCTACCCAACAGTGGGCTCACAGTCTAAAAGGGGGAGACAGAGAACAAAACCAAACATACTAACAAAATAAAATAAATAGAATAGATATGTACAAGTAAAATGAATAAATAAATAAATAGAGTAATAAATATGTACAAACATATATACAGGTGCTGTGGGGAAGGGAAGGAGGTAAGATGGGGGGGATGGAGAGGGGGACGAGGGGGAGAGGAAGGAAGGAAGGGGCTCAGTGTGGGAAGGCCTCCTGGAGGAGGTGAGCTCTCAGTAGGGCCTTGAAGGGAGAAAGAGAGCTAGCTTGGAGGATGGGCAGAGGGAGCAGGGCATTCCAGGCCCGGGGGATGACATGGGCCGAGGGTCGATGGCGGGACAGGCGAGAACGAGGTACGGTGAGGAGATTAGCGGCGGAGGAGCGGAGGGTGCGGGTTGGGCTGGAGAAGGAGAGAAGGGAGGTGAGGTAGGAGGGGCCGGGGTGATGGACAGCCTTGAAGCCCGGGGTGAGGAGTTTCTGCCTGATGTGCAGATTGATTGGTAGCCACTGGAGATTTTTGAGGAAACATGGCCTGCAACTGTTGTCATTGGGTCAATACATTTATATATATATATATATATATATTTTTTTTAAATGGTATTTGTTAAGCACTTTGTGCCAGGCAATGTACTAAAGCCCTGGGGTAGATACAAGTTAATCAGGTTGCACATGGTCCATTTCACACATGAGGCTCATAGTCTTCATCCTCATTTGACGGATGAGGTAACTGAGGTCCAGAGAAGTAAAGTGGTTTGCCCAAGGTCACACAGCAGACAAATGGTTCAGTGGAAAGAGCACGGGCTTTGGAGTCGGAGGTCATGGGTTCAAATTCTGACTCCGTCAATTGTCAGCTGTGTGACTTTGGGCAAGTCACTTAACTTCTCTGTGCCTCCATTCCCTCATCTGTAAAATGGGGATTAACACTGTGAACCCCATGTGGGACAACCTGATCACTTTGTATCCCCCCAGAGCTTAGAACAGTGCTTTGCACATAGTAAGCACTTAACAAATACCATTATTATTATTATTAAATTATTATTAAATAGAACCCCAGTCCTTCAGGCTTTTAGACTGTGAGCCCACTGTTGGGTAGGGACTGTCTCTATGTGATGCCAATTTGTACTTCCCAAGCGCTTAGTACAGTGCTCTGCACATAGTAAGCGCTCAATAAATACGATTGATTGATTGATTGATTCAGGCTCCCAGGCCTGAACTCTATCCACTAAGCCATGCTGTTTCTCCAAATTATTAAATTGTTTCGCTCTTGGACTAAGCTTGAGTTGGAGAAGCAGCGTGGCTTAGTGTCAAGAGCACGGGCTTGGGAGTCAGAGGTTGTGGGTTCTAATCCTGACTCTGCCACGCATCAGCTGTGTGACTTTGGGTGAGTCGCTTAACTTCTCTGTGCCTCAGTTACCTCATCTGTAAAATGGGGAGCCCCACGTGGGACAACCTGATTACCTTGTATCCACCCCAGTGCTTAGAACAGTGCTTGGCACATAGTAAGCACTTAACAAATACTGTTATTACTATTATTATTATTATTATTATTATTTTAGAGCAAAAGGAGATGAATCAAGTCATGGATCCTGGCACATTCTTGGTTCCCAAGTCAAATGATGGAAGGTGGCCCCATCTTGGAAGTTGTTGGAAACCGGGAGGTCTTTCGTCAGAACTGAAATGTAGCCAGACCTACGGGAAAGCCCTCTCCAGAGACCTGAGTTTGAATTCCCACTTTAACACTAGTCTGCTGAGAGCCCTTGTGCAAATCACTTGACTTTTTTGTGCCTTGGTTTCCTCATTTGCAATATGCAGATTCAATAGCTGTTCTCCCCCCACCCCCTTAGACTGTGAACCCCGTATGAGTCAGGGATCTTGTCACATCAGTCAATCCGTGATATTCGATGAGCATTTAGTCCATGCAGAGCACTGTACTAAGTGCTTGGGGCTTTAAGCTTGTTGATGACGATGGCATTTCTTAAAGCTTACAATGTGCCAGACACTGTTCTAAGAGCCAGGGTGGATACAAGCTAATCAGGCCCTGCCAGACATGGGGCTCACAATCTTGATCCCCATTTTACAGATGAGATAACTGAGGCTTAGAGAAGTGAAGTGACTTGCCCAAGGTCACACAGTAGACATAGGCAAAGGCAGGGCTAGTACCCAGGTCCTTTTGGCTCCCAGGTCTGTTCTCTATTCTCTATTCTCTAGGCCACATGGGCAGGGAAAATCCCTACCAACTTGGATGTGCTTAGTATAACATTCTAAATAGAGTGAATGTTCAGTAATCAATCAATCAATCAATCAATCGTATTTATTGAGCGCTTACTGTGTGCAGAGCACTGTACTAAGTGCTTGGGAAGTACAAGTTGGCAACATATAGAGAGAATCCCTACCCAACAGTGGGCTCACAGTCTAGAATACCACTGATTTACTGATTACAATAAAACAGAGTTGGTAACACCATTTCCTACCTGCAACATTTCATATTCCTTGCCCACAAAAACAATCCCTGCCCTGACTTTCCCATCACTGTAGATGGCACCACCATGCTTCCTGCCTCAGAGTCCATACCCTGGGCATTATTCTTGACTCCTCTCTCTCATTCAACCCACATATTCCATCTGTCACTAAATCCTGTTAGTCCCTTCTCCACAACATCGCTAAATTCCGACCCTTCCTCTTCGTCCAAACTGTTACCACATTAACCCAAGAACTCATCTTTGCCTGCCTATCAATCAATCAATCAATTGTATTTATTGAGCACATACTGTGTGCAGAGCACTGTACTAAGCACTTGGGAAGTACAAGTTGGCAACATATAGAGACAGTCCCTAACCAACAGTGGGCTCACAGTCTAAAAGGGATGTCTTAGATGCCTAGATGTCTGTATCAGCTTCCTCGCTGACCTCCCAGCCTCTTCTCTCCCCACTCCAGTCCATACTTCACTCTGCTGCCCTGATCATTTTTCTACAAAACCATTCAGGACATGTCACCCCACTCTTCAAAAAATTCCAGTAGTTGCCCATCCACCTCCACTTCAAACAAAAACTCCTCACCATTGCCTTTAAAGCAGTCCACCACCTTGTCCCCTCCTCCATCACTTTGTTACTCTCTTTCTACAACCCAGCCCTCACACTTCCCTTCTCTGGTACCGCTAACCTTTTCCCTGGGCCTCCATCTCACCTGTCCTGCTGCCGACCCCTGACCCACACCCTGCCTTTGGCCTGGAACACCCTCCCTCCTCAAATCTCACAGACAGTCACCCTCCCCACCTTCAAAGCCTTATTGAAGGCCCATCTCCTCCAAGAGGCCCCCCATTTTCTCTGCTCCCACTCCCTTCTGCATCACCCTGACTTGCTCCCTCTGTTCTTCCCCCCTCCCAGCCCCTCAGCACTTACGTACATATCTGTCATTTAATTTATTTCTCTTGATGTCAGTCTCCCCAGCTCTAGACTCTAAGCTCACTGTGGGCAGGGAATGTGTCTGCTTGTTGTTCTACTGTACTCTCCCAAGCGCTTAGTACAGTGCTCTGCACACAGTAAGGACTCAATAAATATGATTGAATGAATGAATGAACAAGCTTACAGTCAAGAGGGGGTAGATACAAGGTAAGCAGGTTGCCCCATGTGGGGCTCACAGTCTTCATCCCCATTTTACAGATGAGGTAACTGAGGCACAGAGAAGTTAAGTGGCTTGCCTGAGGTCACACAGCTGTTAAGTGGCAAAGCTCTTGCCATTGAGCCATGCTGCTTCCAGGAATCAGGGACCTCAGCAAGGAGGCTGCTGCAGTAATCAAGGAGGGATAGGAGAAGTGCTGGCATTAACATGGTAGCAGTTTGGATGAAGAGAAAAGGGTGGATTTGAATAACAAAAGACTTTTTATTTGTTTGATCTGGCAGTTAAAACATTCAGGATAATAATAGCAATAATAACTGTGATATTTGTTAAGCACTTACTATATGTCAAGCACTGTAATGATAATGATGGTATCTGTTAAGAGCTTACTATGTGCCAAGCACTGTTCTAAACACTGGGGTAGATACAAGGCAATCAGGTTGTCCCGTGTGGGGCTCACAGTCTTAATCCTTAAGGCAATGAGTTAAATGAGGCACAGAGAATAATAATAATAATAATAATAATAATAATAATAATAATAACAACAACAATAATAATAGCATTTATTAAGCACTTTGTGCAAAGCACTGTTCTAAGTGCTGGGGAGGTTAAAAGGTGATCAGGATGTCCCATGTGGGGCTCACAGTCTTAATCCCCATTTTACAGATGAGGGAACTGAGGCAAAGAGAAGTTAAGTGACTTACCCAAAGTCACACAGCTGATAAGTGGCAGAGCCAGGATGAGAACCCAAGACCTCTGGCTCCTGAGCCTGTGCTTTTTCCACTAAGTACTAACCATGTGGGCAGACTGAGTCCCCTTTTTCCTCTCCTCCTCCCAATGCCCCCCTCCCTACCTCCTTCTCCTCCTCACAGCACCTGTATATATGTTTGTACAGATTTATTACTCTATTTATTTTACTTGTACATATTTACTATTCTATTTATTTTGTTAATGATTTGCATCTAGCTTTATTTCTATTTATTCTGATGACTTGAAACCTGTCCACATGTTTTTTGTTGTTTATCTCCCCCTTCTAGACTGTGAGTCCGCTGCTGGGTAGGGACCGTCTCTATATGTTGCCAACTTGTACTTCCCAAGTGCTTAGTACAGTGCTCTGCACACAGTAAGTGCTCAATAAATATGATTGAATGAATGAATGAATGAATGAATGAACCATTGTACTAAGCACAGGGGGAGATAGAAAATAAACAAGTCCCACATAGGACTAATAGTTTAAGTAGGAGTGAGAACAGATGTTGAATCCACATTTTGCAGGTGAGGGAACTGAAACAGAGAAAAGTGAAGTGACTTGCCCGAGATCACAAAACAGGTAAGTGGAGGATCCGGGATTAGAATCCAGATCCTTTGGCTCCCAGATCCTTGTCCATTCCATTAGGCCTTGTTGCTTCTCTACTCAGGCTAATGATCCATTGCATAGGAAGAAAGAAGATTTTGGGGGCCAGAGGCAGGTCGTGGGTGAGAGGTCAGCAGCAACATGGATGAGATTCAGGTATGGGGAGTAGGTTGGTAGTAGAGGAGCAAAATGAGCAGGCTAGGATTTCATAGAAGAGCAGGGAGTTGAGGTAAGAAGAGCAAGGTGAGGGAGGGTTTTTAAGTCGATTTTGGGGAGTTTCGGTATGATGCGGAGGCAAATGGACTGGAGGTTCTTGAGGTTCTTGAGTGGGGAAATTTGGACAATGTTTTTGTCGAAAAATGATCCTGGCAGCTGAGTGAAGTATGGACTGTACTGGTAAGAGACAGGAATAATAATAATCATAATGATGATGGTATTTGTTAAGCACTTACTATGTGCCAAATACTGTTCTAAGCGCTGGGGTAGATACAAGGTAAGCAGGTTGTCCCACGTGGCGCTCACAGTCTTCAACCCCATTTTACAGATGAGGTAACAGGTACAGAGAAGTGAAGTGGCATGCCCAAGTTCACACAGCTGTTATGTGGCAGAGCCTAGGCTCTTGCCACTGAGTCATGCTACTCCCAGGAATCAGGGAGGTAAGCAAGGAGACTGCTGCAGTAATCAAGGAGGGACAATAATAATAATGGCATTTATTAAGTGTTTACTACATGCCAAGCACTGTTCTAAGTGCTGGGGAGGTTACAAGGTGATCAGGTTGTCACACGTGGGGCTCACAGTCTTAATCCCCATTTTAAGGGTGAGGTAACTGAGGCACAGAGAAGTTAAGTGACTTGCCCAAAGTCACACAGCTGACAAGTCATGGAGTCGGGATTTGAACCCATAACCTCTGACTCCAAAACCCATGATATTTCCACTGAGCCAAGTGCTGGCATTAACATGGTAGCAGTTTGGATGGAGAGTAAAGGGTGGATTTGAACAATGCTAAGAAGGTTGAACTGGACAGGATTTAATTACAGATTGAATATACGGGTTGAATGAGAGAGAAAAGTCATGGATAATATCAAGGTTATGGGCTTATGATAAAGGAAGGATGGTAGTGCTGTCTACAGTGATGGGAAAGTCACGGGGAGGACAAGCTTTGGATGGAAAGTTGAGGGGATTCTGTTTTGGATCTGGTAAGTTTGAGGTTTCATCTCAGGGTCACATCTGGAGAGTTTCCAGTCAGTCCTCTACCAGTCTTGACTATGGGAGGGAGAGTCAAGTGAAGAAGCAGCGTGGCTCAGTGGAAAAAAGCCTGGGCTTTGGAGTCAGAGGTCATGGGTTCAAACCCCAGCTCCGCCAATTGTCAGCTGTGTGACTTTGGGCAAGTCACTTAACTTCTCTGTGCCTCAGTTACCTCATCTGTAAAATGGGGACTAAGACTGTGAGCCCCAAGTGGGACAACCTGATCACCTTGTAACCTCCCCAGCGCTTAGAACAGTGCTTTGCACATAGTAAGCGCTTAATAAATGCTATTATTATTATTATTGTTATTATGTCTAGCCATTCCTAGCTTGGGCAGTGGCTGGCGAGTGTCAGACCATCTGCTACAAGTCAAAACTCCCCTGTGCTGGGCAGCAGCAGCACAGGACAGAGACGAGGGTGGAGACTCACGTTTACCGTGCAGAAGGAGGCAATAGTAAGCCACTTCTGGATTTTTCCCAAGAAAACTCTTTGGATTTACTATCAGAATGATTGCGATGGAGATGGGGCTTTCAGAGAAACAGCGGGGCTCAGTGGCTCAGTGGAAAGAGCACAGGCTTGGGAGCCAGAGGTCATGGGTTTGAATCCTGGCTCCGCCACTTATCAGCTGTGTGACTTTGGGCAACTCACTTAATTTCTCTGGGCCTCAGTTATCGCATCTGTAAAATGGGAATTAAAACTGTGAGCCCCACGTGGGACAACCTGCTTGTATCCCCCCCGCCAGTTCTTAGAACAGTGCTTCACACATAGTAAGCACTTAACAAATGCCATCATTATCATTATTATTATTCTATGTCCACGGTGTCTCTATGGGTCAGAGATGATTCTTTTTTATGGCATTTATTAAGCGCTTACTATGTGCAAAGCACTGTTCTAAGTGCTGGGGAGGTTACAAGGTGATCAGGTTGTCCTACGGGCGGCTCACAGTCTTAATCCCCATTTTACAGATGAGGTAACTGAGGCCCAGAGAAGTCAAGTGACTTGCCCAAAGTCACACAGCTGACAATTGGCAGAGCTGGGATTTGAACCCATGACCTCTGACTCCAAAGCCCGGCCCCTTTCCACTGAGCCACGCTGCTTCTCTAACTGACTGGACGGCATAAGACTGTGAGCCTGTTGTTGGGTAGGGACTGTCTCTTTATGCTGCCGACTTGTACTTCCCAAGTGCTTATTACAGTGTTCTGCACACAGTAAGCGCTTAATAAATACGATTGAATGAATGAATGAATAAGACAAGACAAGTTTGAGGTATCATGGAAACATCCAAGTAGAGATGTCCTGAAGCCAGGAGGAAATAACAGAGTGCAGAAAAGGAGACAGATCAAGGCTGGAGATATAGGTTTGGGAATCATCCACCTAGAAAAGACAATTTGAAGCCGTGGGAGTAAATGATTAGGGAGTGGGTGGCATTTGTTAAGCACTTACTGTGTGTCAGGTACTGTACTAAGCACCAGGTTAGATACAACATAGTCAGATCCCACATAGGGTTCACAGTCTAAGTTAGAGACAGATAACAGATACTCAATCCCCATTTTGCAGATGAGGGAACTGAGGCCCAGAGAAGTGAAGTGACTCTTCCGAGTCACACAGCAAACAAGTGGCAGAGCTGGGATTAGAACCCAGGTCCTCTGACACCGAAGACCATGCCCTTTCCACTAGGCCACAGTGCTTCTCTACTTCGGCTGCCACTAACCCTGCCATTAACCACGCTGGGACTGAGACAGAACTTTTCTCCGATTCAAAGATTCATTTCCTGCCACGATGAGTCATTTGTGGTGTGGTGATCTAACCACCTCGGTTTGTTTTGAAGAAGATATTAGCGCAGATATTAGAGGAACAAATATCACTCTTTTCAACTTAGTACCTGTCCCACCGCATTTAACTCCCAATGGTTAACAATTGCGGTCTTTGTTAAGAGCTGACCATGTGACAAGCACTGTACTACGCACTGGGGAAGATACAAGATAGTCATATAATAATGATAATTGCAATGATAAATAAAATAATATTTTTTTATTTTATTTATTTATTTATTTATTATTTTAAATAAAATAATTTATTTTATGTTAGTATGTGTGGTTTTGTTCTCTGTCTCCCCCTTTCAAGCGCTTAGTACAGTGCTCTGCACATAGTAAGCGCTCAATAAATACGATTGATGATGATGATGATGTGAGCCCACTGTTGGGTAGCGACTGTCTCTATATGTTGCCAATTTGTACTTCCCAAGCGCTTAGTACAGTGCTCTGCACATAGTAAGCACTCAATAAATACGATTGATGATGATGATGATGATGATAATTGCAGTGTTTATCATCAAGCACTATTGAGGCATATTGAATCATATTTACTGAGCAATTACTGTGTGCAGAGCACTGTCCTAAGTGCCCGGGAGAGTACAATATAACAATAAACGGACACATTCCCCTCCCATGCTGAGTTCACAGTGTAGAGGGGGAGACAGACATTAATAGAAATAAATAAATTACAGATATTGTCATAAGCCAGGTACTAAGTGCTGAGGTGGATCCAAGTTTGCCAGGATAGACACAGTCCCTGTCCCCCATGGGGCTCACAGTCTTAATCCCCATTTTCTAGATGAGGGAACTGAGGCCCAGAGAAGTGAAGTGACATGCCCAAGGTCGCACAGCCAGCAAGAGGTAGGGCCGGCATTAGAGCCCAGGTCCTTCTGACTCCCAGACACATGCTCTAACCACTAGGCCATGCTGCTTCTCTATAGTTGTTTTCCATATTGGAAGAAGACACCATGCATGGTGAAGTTCTCCGTTGTTCATTCATTCATTCAATCGTATTTACTGAGTGCTCATAAGATAAGATCCTCTCATCATATCCACCACAGATCCTGTCCCTCATAATAATAATAATAATAATAATGATGGCATTTATTAAGCGCTTACTATGTGCAGAGCACTGTTCTAGTGCTCATGGGGCTCACAGTCTCAGGAGGAGGGAGAAAGAACTGTTAACAACCCTAGTTTGGAGACCTTTCATCCCATTTAGAGAAGCAGCGTGGCTCAGTTGAAAGAGCGCGGGCTGGGGAGTACGAGATCATGGGTTCTGATCCCGGCTCTGGCACTTATCAGCTGTGTGACTTTGGGCAAGTCATTTAACTTCTCTGTGCCTCAGTTACCTCATCTGGAAAATGGGGATTAAGGTTGTGAGCCCCACGTGGGACAACCTGATTGCCTTGTATCTCCCCCAGCGCTTAGAACAGTGCACGTGGGAAGCAGCGTGGCTCAGTGGAAAAGAGCACAGGCTTTGGAGTCAGAAGTCATCATCATCATCATCATCAATCGTATTTATTGAGCGCTTACTATGTGCAGAGCACTGTACTAAGCGCTTGGGAAGTACAAATTGGCAACATATAGAGACAGTCCCTACCCAACAGTGGGCTCACAGTCTAGAAGGGGGAGACAGAGAACAAAACCAAACATACTAACAAAATAAAATAAATAGGATAGATATGTACAAGTAAAATAAATAAATAAATAAATAAATAAATAAATATTAAGGGCTTACTATGTGCAAAGCACTGCACTAAGTTCTGGGAAAGAACAGATGTGGACCCCATCCTCAAGGGGCAGTTCACACTGCCTCTTTTTTTTTAATGGTATTTGTTAAGCCCTTACTATGTGCCAGGCACTGTACTAAGCATCGAGGTAGATACACGGTAATCAGGTTGGACACAGTACAAGTCCCACAAGGGGCTCACAGTCTTAATCCCCACTCCACAGATGAGGCAACTGAGGCACAGAGAAGTTAAGTGACCTGTCCACGGTCACACAACAGACAAGTGGCAGAGAAGGGATTAGAACCCAGGTCCTTATGACTCTCAGGCCTATGCTCTATCCATTAGGCAGCGTGGAGAAGTCATGTGGAGAAGCAGCGTGGCTCAGTAGGAAAGAGCCTGGGCTTTGGAGTCAGAGGTCATGGGTTCAAATCCCGGCTCCGCCAATTGTCAGCTGTGTGACCCTGGGCAAGTCACTTCACTTCTCTGAGCCTCAGTTACCTCATCTGCAAAATGGGATTAAGACTGTGAGCCCCACGTGGGACAACCTGATCAACCTGTAACCTCCCCAGCACTTAGAACAGTGCTTTGCACGTAGTAAGCGCTTAATAAATGCCATTATTATTATTATTATTATTATTATTATTATTATTATTAGGCAACCTGCTTCTCTTCTTTCCCCATTTCCAGCTCCTTGGTTCAAGTCCTTACTCCTGCAGGAACTCTCTCCCCCTTCAAATCCACCAGACCACAACTCTCCCCAGAACAAAGCCCTCCTGAAAACCCACTTCATGGGTTCAAATCCCAGCTCTGCCAATTGTCAGCTGTGTGACTTTGGGCAAGTCGCTTAACTTCTCTGTGCCTCAGTTACCTCATCAGTAAAATGGGGATGGAGACTGTGAGCCCCACGTGGGACAACCTGATTACCTTGTAACCTCCCCAGCGCTTAGAACAGTGCTTTGCACATAGTAAGCGCTTAATAAATGCCATTATTATTATTATTATTATTATAGTAAGCCCTTAACACGTACCAAAATTATTATTATTATTATTATTATCCAGTCTCTTCCCAGGGGGATTTCCTGTTGCCAAAAAAAAGACAATTTTCAGTATCCCAAGTAATGATCCAAATCGTGGACTGCAACATGGGAGAATCCAATGTTTTATTCCAATGAAGGTGGCAGGGTATTGTGTAAATGCTTCCCAACTTTTCTCCCTGGCACCTGGCTCATGCCGCCCCCAGATATGCACGGAGAAGCAGTGTGGCCTAGTGGCTACAGCCCAGGCCTGGGAGTCAGAAGGTCCTGGGTTCTAATCCCGTCTCCGATACTTGTCTGCAACGTGACCTTGTGACAGTCATTTCACTTCTCTAGACCTCAGTTACCTCATTGGTAAAATGGGGATTGAGACTGTGAGCCTCACATGGGACACGGTCTGGAGCCAACCAGATTTGCTTGTCTCCACCCTAGGGCTTAGTAAAGTGCCTGGGTCATAGTAAGCACTTAATAAATACCATAATTATTATTATTCTTGGGTCCGGCCCATTCGGAACCAAGCAGGGTGATTTTACGGCTGGTCTGGACGGGCCCGAGCCGAGGGAGGGCGACGAGGCCAAGATATCCCGCCAGATGTGGGTGTCTAAGCTTTAGTCCACATTTGCCTTCCCTCGGCTCCTAGCCCTTCTCAGAAAGGGCGGGACAGGAAATAACCCAACGGAGGCTGGCAGTTCAGCTGCCAGACATAAATCATCACCATCATCAACATCCTCATTAGAGAAGCAGCATGGCTTAGTGGAAAGAAGCAGCGTGGCTCAGTGGGAAAGAGCCCGGGCTTTGGAGTCAGAGGTCATGGGTTCAAATCCCGGCTCCGCCACTTGTCAGCTGTGTGACTTTGGGCAAGTCACTTCACTTCTCTGGGCCTCAGTTCCCTCATCTGTAAAATGGGGATGAAGACTGTGAGCCCCACGTGGGACAACCTCATCACCTTGTATCCCCCCAGCGCTTAGAACAGTGCTTTGCACATATTAAGCGTTTAATAAATGCCATTATAAAACACCAGCTTGGGAATCATAGGCCTTCGGATCTAATCCCGGAACTGCCACTTATCAGCTATGGGTCTTTGGTCAAGTCACTTCACTTCTCTGTGCCTCAATGACCTCATCTGTAAAATGGGGATTAAGACTGTGAGCCCCACGTGGGACAACCTGATAATCTTGTTATCTACCCCAGTGCTTAGAACAGGGCTTGGACACATAAGTACACAAATACCATTATATTATTATTATTATTATTATTATTATTATTATTTTATTATTATTATTTTATTATCATCAACACCATTGTCATCATCATTCTACTACAATCCAGCCCGCACACTTTGCTCCTCTAATGCTAACCTCCTCACTGTATCTCCACCTCGCTTATGTTGCCGTAAACCACCAGCCCATGTTCTGTCATTGTCTTGGGATGCCCACTCTCCTCAAATTCATTTATTCATTCAATCGCATTTATTGAGCACTTGCTGTGTGCAGAACACTGTACTAAGTGCTTGGGAAAGTACAATACAACACTAAACAGTGAAATTCCCTGCCCACAACGAGTTTACAGTCTATTTACAGAAATCCCACAGACAATAACTCTCCTCCACTTCAAAGCCTTACTGAAATACATCTCCTCCAAGAGGTGCTTAACAAATACCATTTTTTTCCCCTGACTAAGCCCTCCTTTCCTTTTCTCCCTTTCACCTCTGTGTCATCCTGATTTGCTTCCTTTATTCACCATCCCGTCAGCTGTATGGTACTTATGCCTACATCCGTATTTTCTCTACTTATAGTAAAGTCTGTCTCCCCCTTTAGACTGCAAGCTGGCTGTGGGCAGGGATTGTATCTCCCAACCCTGTTATATTTACTCTCCCAAACACTTTGTATGACAATCTTCACACAGTCACTGCTCAATAAATACAACTGAATCACCATTGTCGACATCATCATCATTATAATGACCGTATTCGCTAAGAGCTTACTACGTTCCAAGCAGTGTTCTAAGCACTGGGATTTATCAGATTGGACACGGTCCCTGTTCCACATTCACTCAGTTGTATTTATCAAGCACTTACTGTGCGCAGAGCACCGTACTGAGCAACATGGCACTCACACTATAATCCCCATTTTCCAGATGAGGTAACTGAGGCCCAGAAGAGTGAAGCGACTTGCCCAAGATCCCACAGCAGATGTGTGGCAGAGCAAGGATGAGAACCCAAGTCCTTCTGACTCTCAAGCCCGGACGCTGTCCGCTAAGCCACACCGCATCATCATTGTCAGCATCAGTATTGATATGCTCTTTTCACCATAATAGTAATAATAATAATTGTATTTGTTAAGCGCTTACTATGCACCAAGCACTGTTATAAGCCCTGAGGTAGATATTAGGCTACCAGGTTGTCACACTTGGGGCTAACATTCTTAATCCCCATTTTACACATGAGGGAACTGAAGCACAGAGAAGTGACTTGCCCAAAGTCACACAGCTGACAAGTGGAGGAGCCAGGATTTGAACCCACAACCTCTGACTCCCAAGCGTGCTTTTTTCACTAAGCCACGCTGCTGCTATGCACCAACGCAATCATCATCCACATCATCGTCACCATTATCACCGTCAGCTCACGGATGGTAATATACTGGAGACTTTCATCAAGCTTTATTCCAGGCATGCATCAGGTGGTAACTGCTAAATATCTGGATTGTAAACTTTATTCGTAGCTTTCTTTTTTTTTAGGAGAGCAGTAATACAGTGGCAGGAAAAATGTGGTCTCAGTTCCTTTGAGACTGCAAGGATTCATAGTTTTTGAATGTTGCTGTTGTAAATTCTCCTTCCCTGCCGAAGGTCCAGATGCGTTCATCGTCTCATATGAGAAACGTTGGTCAAAATCAGTTTCAGAAGGTGTCAGAAGCTGGAATTCTTTTACATTTATGGTACTTAGCGCAGGGCTGTCACTTGGTAGGCACTCAAGTACCATCATCACTTAGAGAAGCAGCGTGGCTCAGTGGGAAAAGCACGGGATTTGGAGGCAGAGGTCATGGGTTCAAATCCCGGCTCTGCCAATTGTCAGCTGCGTGACTTTGGGCAAGCTACTTAACTTCTCTGGGCCTCAGTTCCCTCATCTGTAAAATGAGGATTAAGACTGTGAGCCCCACATGGGACAACCTGATCACCTTGTAACCTCCCCAGTGCTTAGAACAGTAGTAAGTGCTTAATAAACGCCATCATTATTATGAGAAGCAGCGTGGCTCAGTGGAAAGAGCCCGGGCTTTGGAGTCAGAGGTCATGGGTTCGAATCCCAACTCCGCCACATGTCTGCTGTGTGATCTTGGGCAAGTCACTTAACTTCTCTGAGCCTCAGTTCCCTCATCTGTAAAATGGGGATTAAGGCTGTGAGCCCCACGTGGGACAACCTGATCACCCTGTATCCTCCCCAGTGCTTAGAACAGTGCTTTGCACATAGTAAGTGCTTAACAAATGCCTACTATTATTATTATTATTATTATTATTGTCAATTAATCAATCAGTTACAAGATAATCAGGTTGGACACAGTCCCTGTCCTACTTGGGACTCACGCTCTTAATCCCCATTTTACAGATGAGGTAACTGAGGCACAGAGTAGTGAAGTGACTTGCCCAAGGTCACACAGCAGACAAATGGCAGAGCTGGGATTAAGCCTCAGGTCCTCCTGATTTCCAAGCCTGTACTCTAGCCACTAGGCCATGTGAACTCCTTGGTTTAAGGGATTGGACTCAGCCAGTGCTATTGTACTGTCCCGAGTGCTAAATGCAGTGCTCTGCACAGGGTAAGCACCCAATAAATGACATGGATTGATCGATTGATTGAATGGGTAGAAATAAGAAAATATATGCTTAGAGAAGCAGCCTGGCCTGGTGAAATGTTCACGGGCCTGGGAATCCAGACACTTGTGTTCTGACCCTGGCTCAGGTATTTTCCTACTGTGAGACCTTGGACAAATCACTTAAATTCTCAGATCCTCAGTCCCTCACCTGTATTCTGGGGAAAACCTAGAATTGTGTCTATTTCCCACCTGTTCATTCTTTCCCAGTGCTTAATACAGTGCCCGGCACACAGTAGGTGCTTACTAGAAGCAGCTTGTCTTAGTGGAAAGAGCATTCATTCAATCATATTTATTGAGCACTTACTGTGAGCAGAACACTGTGCTAAGTACTTGGAAAGTACAATTTGGCAACAGAGACAATCCCTACCCAACAAAAAGCACATGCTTGGGACTCAGAAGATCAAGGGTTCTAATCTCTGTTCTGCCAGGTATCTGTTGTTTGACCTTGGGCAAGTCATTTTACTTCTGTGTGCCTCATTCACCTTGTCTGCAAAATGGGGATTGAGACTGTGAGCCCCAGCCAGGATTACAAACCAGATTCCTCTCACTCTCAGGCCAGTATATGATCCAGTAGGCCACTCTGGTTCTCCAAAACAGAACTCCTCATCTTCCCACCCAAACCCTGCCCTCCTGTTGACTTTGCCATCACTGTAGACGGCACCACCATCCTTCCTGTCTCACAAGTCCATAAACTTGGCTTTATCCTTGACTTGTCTCCCCCTTCTAGACTGTGAGCCTGCTGTTGGGTAGGGACCATCTCTATATGTTGCCAACTTTTACTTTCCAAGCGCTTAGTACAGTGGTCTGCACACAGTAAGCACTCAATAAATATGATTGAATGAATGAATGAATGAACTCCTCTCTCTCATACAGCCCACAAATTCAACCCATCACTAAATCCTATCACTTCAACCTTCACAGCATCGCTAAAATCTGCCCTTTCCCCTCTATCCTGATACTACGTTGATCCAAGCACTTATCCTATCTACTGTACTCTGCCAAACACTTAATACAGTTCTCTGAAGATGGAATTACTCAATAAACACCATCGATTGATTTAATTTAGTCAAGTTGAGCCAAAAACAAACAAAACTAAAATCTGTCTGGGAAACAGTAACCTGTTCTAAAATTCCACCACACGGAAGCACAATAGAGAAAAACCTACCCAGGCTCAGGGATGTAAACATGTGGAAACTTAAAATCACACAGTACAAACTGAGTGGGAAAAAAGAAAACAACCCCCCAAAAAAGTTTTGTCGGTGGAGTAAAAAAAACCCAAAAAACAAAAACAAACCCTGATTCTTGACAGCAACATAAAAGCAAAATTCTCCCCCCTTTCTTTTATAATGGCTTTTCTATTGAGCTTCACTCTGACCTTTCATTACTTTCCCAACATTGAAGAATATTGCCTTTCAAAACTCTTCATTTCTCTGCTTGTTGTGCCTCTATTCCTGCTCTCTTTGTTCAGCATTCTTTGCTCTTGTTGTTCCAACATGCAATGCACAGTCTTTGGTTTCTCCAAAACAAAAACAGCATGAAAAAATGGGCAGGAACTTGACAAATCCCTTTTGTAAAATATTTTTAAACGTTTTTTCCCTTCAGAATCCACACCCCTATGCTGAAAAAGATAATATTAGAAACTTAAATATGCCCCAGAACAAAGAACAGAAAAGTTGATGATCTGTTTCCTAGCAGGGGAAAAATGCATTCATAAAATGGAGCAAAATTATCCCATCATCTGAAACACCGGATCACGGGACTGGATCAAAGCTTGTTGTGGGCAAGGAACATTTCTACCAACTCAGTTGTACTGAACTCTTCCAAGCGCTTAGTTAGTGTTCTGTACTAAGTGCTCAACGAATACCACTGATAACACAGCCCACGGCATATACTGACAACTTTAGTAAGTTTCTTCTGTCTTTTTTTCTTTCCTGTTTCCACTATTTGTAAATTTTTTTGTCTGTCTGCCCACTTGATTATCATGATGATGATAATAATAATAACAGTAATATTATTATTATTATTATTATTATTATGATAACTGTGGTATTTAAGGGCTTACTATGTGCCAAACACAATAAATATGATTGATAACAAATATGACTGATGTATTTATTAAGTGCTTACTGTGTGCAAAGCACTGTACTAAGTCCTTGGGAGAGTACACTATAACAATAAACAGACATATTCCTTTCCCACAGTGAGTTTACAGTCTAGAGTCTACAAGATAATCAGTTCAGACATGGTTCCTTCAGGCTCACAGTCTAGGGATGAGGCATAAGATGAGGAAACTGAGGCCCAGAGAAATAATCATAATCATAATAATGATATTTGTTAAGCACTTACTACGCACCTGGCACTGTACTAAACCCTCAGGTAGATACAGGGTAGTCAAGTTGGACACAGTCCGTGTCTCACGTGGGATTCAGAGTCTTAATCCCCATTTTACAGATGAGGGACCTGAGGCAAGTGAAGTGACTTGCCCAAAGGTCACACAGAGGGCAAGTGGCAAAGCCGGGATTAGAAACTGATCACTTTGGATGCTCCTGGAGGGGAGTAATCATGTGCCTTCCTTTGTTGCACTTTCCCAAGTGCTTAGTACAGTATTTTGCCTTCAGTAGATACCAGATAAATCAATCTTTGGCATTTATTGAGCACTTACTGTGTGCAGATCACTGTAGTAAGCTTTTGGGAGAGTACAATATGGGAGAGTTGGTAGATGGCATCTCTGCCTACAAGGAGTTTACATTCTGGCTTGACTCTTGCCATTCAAAGAACAGATATAGCCCAGCCCTGATAATCACCAAACCAGTCCTCCGACCTCTGCAATCAATTGACTGTATTTATTGAGTCCTTAGTGTTTGTAGAACACTGTACTAAGTGCATGGAAGAGTACAATAGAACGGAGTTAGAAGACACACTCCTTGGCCAAAATGAGCTTCTTCAGTATCAATCAATGTTATTTAGTAATAATAATAATTGTGGCATTTGTTAAGCACTTATTATGACAGGCACTGTAATGATAATAATAATGGCATTTGTTAAATGCTTACTATGTGCTAAGCACTGTTCTTGGGGGAGATACAAGGTAATCAGGTTGTCCCATATGGGACTCATAGTCTTAATCCCCATTTAACAGATGAGGTAACTGAGGCACAAGGAAGTGAAGTGACTTGCCCAAAGTCACACAGCTGACAAATGGCAAAGTTGGGATTAGAACCCATGACCTCTGACTCTGACAAGCCCTGGCTCTTTCCACTAGGCCACACTGCTAAGTGCTGGGGTAGATACAAACTAATCGGGTGGGACATGTGTCCATGTGCTACGCAGGGCCCAAAGGCTTAATCCCCATTTTACAGATGAGATAACTGAGGTGCAGAGAAGGGAAGCGACTTCCCCAACATCACACAGCAGACAAGAGGTGGAGGCAGGATTCATTCATTCATTCAGTCAGTCGTTTATTGAAGCGCTTACTGTGTGCAGAACGCATATTTATTGCAGCACTTGCTGTGTGCAGAGCACTGTACTAAGTGCTTGGGAGAGTACAATACAACAATAAACAGACACATTCCCTGCCCACAAGCAGTTTACAGTCTAGAGAGGGATTAGAATCCAGATCCTTCTGACTTTTAGGTTTGTGCTTTAGCCACAGAGCAATGCTGCAAGAGCTCAAAACGAATCTTCCAGCTTTACCTTCTCCTCCTCTAGCCTGGAAGCCCACTGTGGACAGGGATCGTGTCTACCAACCCTGTTAGATCATTATATTCTACTCAGTAAAGTGCTTTGCACACAGTAAGTGTTTAATAAATACAACTGATTGTTTGAAAGCGACCTCTCTCCAGGTGATCCAAACCATTCCCTCTAACACCTTTCATTATGTCTACTCATCCTCACCCCACTCGGGTTTGCGTCTGGAGAGTTTCCAGCTCTCTGCCAGTCTCGACTAGGGAGAGTGAAACAGAGGCCTGTCTATTCCATTCAATCAATCAATCAATCAATCGTATTTATTGAGCGCTTACTGTGTGCAAAGCACTGTACTAAGCGCTTGGGAAGTACAAGTTGGCAACATATAGAGACAGTCCCTACCCAACAGTGGGCTCACAGTCTAAAAGGGGGAGGATTCCTAGCTTGGCCAGTGGCTAGTGAGTGTCAAGCCACCTGCTACAAGTCAAAACTCCCCCGTGCTGGGCAGCAGCGGCCTGGGAGAGAGGCCAGGGTGAAGACTCATGTTGACCTCTTGGAAGAAGGTCAAATTCAAAGGTCGCTTTCGAATTGTACTTTCCAAGCTCTTAGTATAGTGCTCTTCATCCATTCATTCATTCAATCGTATCTATTGAGCACTTACTGTGTGCAGAGCACTGTACTAAGCACTTGGAAAGTACAATTCAGCAACATATAGAGACAGTCCCTACCCAACAACGGGCTCACAGTATAGAAGAGTTACTCTGCACTAAATAAGTGCTCAATAAATACGATTAATACGTGCTCAATAAATACATCCCCCTCTCCATCCCCCCCATCTTACCTCCTTCCCTTCCCCACAGCACCTGTATATATGTATATATGTTTGTACATATTTTTTACTCTATTTATTTATTTATTTATTTTATTTGTACATATCTATTCTATTTATTTTATTTTGTTAGTATGTTTGGTTTTGTTCTCTGTCTCCCCCTTTTAGACTGTGAGCCCACTGTTGGGTAGGGACTGTCTCTATATGTTGCCAATTTGTACTTCCCAAGCGCTTAGTACAGTGCTCTGCACATAGTAAGCGCTCAATAAATACGATTGATGATGATGATGATGATGATGAAAGAAGATGATGTTTAACCACTTCCGGATTTTTCCCATGAAAACTCAATGGATCCACTACCAAAATGACTGCAGATGGAGGTGGGGCGTTCTGAGAGAGATGTGTCCGTGGAGTCGCTATGGGTCGGAAATGATGGCAGAAGAGAAAAAATCACTCATCCTCAACAGGACTAAAGCCCAGCTCCATCAGCACATCATCACCAAGCAGCGCAATGGAAGCAGCGTGGGGAAGCAGCGTGGCTCAGTGGAAAGAGCCCAGGCTATTTAGTCAGAGGTCATGGGTTCAAATCCCAGCTCTGCCAACTGTCAGCTGTGTGACTTTGGGCAAGTCAATTCACTTCTCGGTGCCTCAGTTACCTCATGGGTAAAATGGGATTAAGATTGTGATTCCCACGTAGGACAACCTGATCACTTTGTATCCTATCCAGTGCTTAGAACAGTGCTTTGCACATAGTAAGCACTTAACAAATACCAAAATTATTATTATTATCATCAACTAACTCTCAGCACCTGGAATTTTATCAACCCTTCAGCCCGATCTTGCCCTTACTTACCAATTCAGTCATTCATTCAATTGTATTTGTAATTGTATTTATTCATTTATTTTACTTGTACATATCTATTCTATTTATTTTATTTTGTTAGTATGCTTGGCTTTATTCTCTGTCTCCCCCTTTTAGACTGTGAGCCCACTGTTGGGTAGGGACTATCTCTATATGTTGCCAAATTGTACTTCCCAAGCGCTTAGTACAGTGCTCTGCACACAGTAAGCACTCAATAAATACGATTGATTGATTGATTGTATTGAATGAATGCCTACTGTGTGGAAAGCACTATACTGAGCCCTTGGGAGGGTTTGATGCAACAACAAACAGACATTCCCTGCCCACAATGAGCTCACAGTCTAGACGGGGAAACCCATCCTCAACACCTACCCATCATCGAATGGCCATTCCATTTTTATGGATTTCACTTGCAAATATTTCTATGTCTGTCTCCCCCTAGGAAAGGAAACTCCTTTTGGAAGGGAAAGTTTTCTTGTGATTCTGCTGTCCTTGCCAAACATTTTGTCCAGTGCCTTGCATTCAGAAAGCACTCAAAAAAAATTTACTTTACTACAACTATGAATATTTCTACTACTACAAATTCACTTTGGTGTCTTTGCCTCTAAAATAAGGAATAAAGCATCTTTCCCACACCCTCTTATATTGTGAGCTCCATGTGGGGCAGGGATTCATTCAATCAATTGTATTTATTGAGCACTTACAGTGTCCAAAGCGCTATTCTAAGCTCTGGGGAGAGTACAATATAACTATAAGCAGAATCATTCATTGCCCACAATGAGCTTTAGTATCTAGAGAAGCAGGGTGGCTCAGTGGAAAGAGCATAGGCTTTGGAGTCAGAGGTCATGGGTTCAAATCCGACTCTGACAATTGTCAGCTGTGTGATTTTGGACAAGTCACTTAACTTTTCTGTGCCTCAGTTACCTCATCTGTAAAATGGGGATTAAGGCTGTGAGACCCCCGTGGGACAACCTGATCACCTTGTAACCTCCCCAGCACTTAGAACAGTGCTTTGCACATAGTAAACGCTTAATAAATGTCATCATCAGTGTTATTATTAGAAGAGGAGACAACATTAACATAAATAAATAAATAAATTATAGATTTATTCATTCATTCACTTTATCGTATTTATTGAGCACTTACTGTGTGCAGAGCACTGTACTAAGCGCTTGGGAAGTACAAGTTGGCAACATTTATGCATAAATGCTGTGGGACTGGGAGGGAAGATGAACAAAGGGAGCAAGCCAGGGAGACACAAAAATGAGAGGAAGTGGCGGCAGGATTGTCTTGTATCTATCCCAGTGCTTAGTACAGTGC